>NC_044034.1:194885088-194923590 GCF_901765095.1 Microcaecilia unicolor | reverse complement strand
TTGTACCTACGCTTACCAGAAGAGTAGGGAACAGTCTTCCTTCCCCCATAAAAACGTCTACCTGAGGAGGTAGATGCTGAAGGCTGCCGGCGGGAGAACTTGTCAAAAGCGGTATCCAGCTGGTGGAGCTGCTCTACCACCTGTTCGACCTTCTCTCCAAAAATATTGTCCGCTCAGCAAGGGGAGTCCGCAATCCGCTGCTGGATCCTATTCTCCAGGTCGGAGGCACGCAGCCATGAGAGTCTGCGCATCACCACACCTTGAGCAGTGGCCCTGGACGCGACATCAAAGGTATCATATACCTCTCTGGCCAGGAATTTTCTGCACGCCTTCAGCTGCCTGACCACCTCCTGAAATGGCTTGGCTTGCTCAGGAGGGAGCTTGTCCACCAAGCCCGCCAACTGCCGCACATTGTTCCGCATATGTATGCTCGTGTAGAGCTGGTAAGACTGGATTTTGGCCACGAGCATAGAAGAATGGTAGGCCTTCCTCCCAAAGGAGTCTAAGGTTCTAGAGTCCTTGCCCGGGGGCGCCGAAGCATGCTCCCTAGAACTCTTAGCCTTCTTTAGGGCCAGATCCACCACACCAGAGTCGTGAGGCAACTGAGTGCGCATCAGCTCTGGGTCCCCATGGATCCGGTACTGGGACTCTATCTTCTTGGGAATGTGGGGATTACTTAGAGGCTTGGTCCAGTTCGCCAGCAATGTCTTTTTTAGGACATGATGCATGGGTACTGTGGATGCTTCCTTAGGCGGAGAAGGATAGTCCAGGAGCTCAAACATTTCAGCCCTGGGCTCGTCCTCCACAACCACCGGGAAGGGGATGGCCGTAGACATCTCCCGGACAAAGGCCGCAAAAGACAGACTCTCAGGAGGAGAAAACTGCCTTTAAAGTTTCTTCTTCTGTTTTGCTATCTCCACAATAGTTGTATCTATCTTTAATGAGAGCTATAATGTGGATGTTTGGGCTCAGATAGAAGGACCCACAATATACATGTGGGACTATAATCGAAATAGTTGATTATGCTACCACCACAGGAACCTTGGATTACAAATGAAGCTGCAACACGGCAGCAATGGGACCCAGATGGTGTAACACTTGTTTGGGCCTGTGGAAACCATATAAGCTTATGAGGATGATCATCATAGACTTACTGAGCTAACCTAATAGCAGATAATACAGAGATGAAGAGAAGAACATTGAGTACTCATATAACACTGCATTGATGTTCATGTTAAATTGCACTGTATGGTTAAAGTTTGAAATCTGTTACTAATCAATATAGGGGTCATAAAACATATAAGAGACTCATCAGCGAGTTAATATATAGAGGGAAGCAATAGCAAAGACACATAAGACAGGGGATTAACGGTATAAGGGTAGGATCTACAGGGAATGGCTAGAAGATTATAAGGAGGGGGGGGAGAAATAAAGATGACTAGAAGATGATGAATATACTAAATACAAATTAGAACAGAAAAAGGGAGAGGCGTCGATGGTGACCTAATTCCAATAGGAATAGAAGGGGATAGAAGGGGGGGGAGAGGGGATTCACAGGGAAAGGGAGGAGGGAGGGGGGCTATAAGAGAACTTACCAGAAAACACAAATGATGCCTGAAAAGAGGGATAGACTACTCGTTTGAATGTTAGGAATGGGGGGGGGGGGGGGGAGGAGGGGCTGGAGGCTGGGCTGGCTCCTCTCGGGCACCAAGATCAAGCAAATATGGAAATGGATAGGCCAAAACAGACGCACTAATTAAGGTTATTACATGGAACGTTGGAGGTATCCCTTCGCTCATAAAAAGATAAAAAATCTTAAGACACCTCCAACGGCTTAGAGCTGACATAGCTTTTTTACAAGACACACATTTATCTGCAGAAGAACATGTTAAGCTGAATAAATGGTCGGTGGGGGAATGTGTGTCAACAGCAGCGATAGGGAGAAAAAGAGGAGTGGCAATTCTAATTAGAAAAGGTATAACAAGCCATATTCATAAGATAATCCAGGACCCAGAGGGACAATATGTGTTAGCTATTGTCACAATTAATAGACAAAAACTCTTGCTGGGCAGTATATATGCTCCAAATGTCCTAGATCTTAAATTTTACAAGAAACTAGTGGCAAAAATAGTACACTTAGAATCACTACCCATAATACTGGGAGGAGATTTTAATATGACCTGGGACCCACAATTAGATCGCTCGCACCCTCCGGCAACAACCCACCGGACACAAACTAGAGGGCTACCTGAACTATGCACCACACTAGATCTCATAGATATATGGAGGACACTGCATCCCGGGATTAGAGAATATGTCAAGGGCCCATGGCACCTCTTCCAGGATTGATTATCTATTAACATCAAGCACACTATTTCCCACAGTTAGAGACGCAGACATAGGATCGTGCGTTATCTCGGATCATGCGACGGTACATATGAATTGGATGGGGGGGTTGGAAGAAGAGAAGTTTCGGGGGTGGACGTTCCCAACATATCTAGTAAATAATGTGAGATTTCGAGCACATCTACAAACGAAATGGGCCGAGTACAATCATTTTAATGAGGAAACAGTACCAACTTCAACTAATTTTTGGGAAGCCGCAAAGGTGGTCTTGCGGGGAGAAATTATCAGTTTCACTACCCAATACAAATGTGCAAGAGATAGGGAAATCTTGCGACTTGAGAAACAATTGCGAGAAGTGAATAGGCACTATGGCTCAAATCCTTGCCCTTGACTTAGACAGGAGGTACTGGAGATGCAGGTGGCTCTCAACTCCTTACTTCATGACAGGGAAGTGAAATCCCAAACATATTATCGATTTCAATTATATAAATTTGGGAATAAAGGAGGGAAATTTCTGGCAAGAATTATTGCCCCTAGATACGCTTCCAGAAATATCATTAGTTTAAAAACACAAGAGGGGAGTTTGATATATTCTAATAAGGAAATCAGACAAGCATTCAAAACATACTATCAACACTTATATAGCTCCACAGAGCAGGAAGGACTATCAGGCAAGCAATATCTACAAAACCTTACGATCCCACAGATAAATGAGCATGACCGCAATCTTTTGAATGCGGAGATTAGTGAGGATGAGATCACATGGGCTATAGGACACAGTAAGACGGGCAAAGCGCCAGGCCCCGATGGATACAAAGCAGAATTCTATAAATTATTGGGAGAGTCGATTATACCTACATTAACTAAAGTGTTCAATGAATGGATAAAGCGAATGCTACATACCTGTAGAAGGTATTCTCCGAGGACAGCAGGCTGATTGTTCTCACTGATGGGTTGACGTCCTCGGCAGCCCCCTCCATCGGAAAGTTTACTAGCAAAGGCCTTTGCTAGTCCTCGCGCGCCCATGCGCACCGCGCATGCGCGGCCGTCTTCCCGCCCGAAACCGGCTCGAGCCTGCCAGTCCAGTATGTAGCAAGACA
The DNA here is from genome assembly GCF_901765095.1 of Microcaecilia unicolor. Lineage (NCBI taxonomy): Eukaryota > Metazoa > Chordata > Amphibia > Gymnophiona > Siphonopidae > Microcaecilia > Microcaecilia unicolor. The sequence continues at coordinate 194,920,144 of NC_044034.1, read as the reverse complement.
ATACACTTCAAGGGAAGACTCAACTCCAAAGGGGAGGCGGGCGGGTTTGTGAGAACAATCAGCCTGCTGTCCTCGGAGAATACCTTCTACAGGTATGTAGCATTCGCTTTCTCCGAGGACAAGCAGGCTGCTTGTTCTCACTGATGGGGTATCCCTAGCCCCCAGGCTCACTCAAAACAACAACCATGGTCAATTGGGCCTCGCAACGGCAAGGACATAACTGAGATTGACCTGAAAAATTTACCAACTAACTGAGAGTGCAGCCTGGAACAGAACAAACAGGGCCCTCGGGGGGTGGAGTTGGATCCTAAAGCCCAAACAGGTTCTGAAGAACTGACTGCCCGAACCGACTGTCGCGTCGGGTATCCTGCTGCAGGCAGTAATGAGATGTGAATGTGTGGACAGATGACCACGTCGCAGCTTTGCAAATTTCTTCAATAGAGGCTGACTTCAAGTGGGCTACCGACGCAGCCATGGCTCTAACATTATGAGCCGTGACATGACCCTCAAGAGTCAGCCCCGCCTGGGCGTAAGTGAAGGAAATGCAATCTGCTAGCCAATTGGATATGGTGCGTTTCCCTACAGCCACTCCCCTCCTATTGGGATCAAAAGAAACAAACAATTGGGTGGACTGTCTGTTGGGCTGTGTCCGCTCCAGATAGAAGGCCAATGCTCTCTTGCAGTCCAATGTGTGCAGCTGACGTTCAGCAGGGCAGGAATGAGGACGGGGAAAGAATGTTGGCAAGACAATTGACTGGTTCAGATGGAACTCCGACACAACCTTTGGCAAGAACTTAGGGTGAGTGCGGAGGACTACTCTGTTATGATGAAATTTGGTGTAAGGGGCCTGGGCTACCAGGGCCTGAAGCTCACTGACTCTACGAGCTGAAGTAACTGCCACCAAGAAAATGACCTTCCAAGTCAAGTACTTCAGATGGCAGGAATTCAGTGGCTCGAAAGGAGGTTTCATCAGCTGGGTGAGAACGACATTGAGATCCCATGACACTGTAGGAGGCTTGACAGGGGGCTTTGACAAAAGCAAGCCTCTCATGAAGCGAACAACTAAAGGCTGTCCTGAGATCGGCTTACCTTCCACATGGTAATGGTAAGCACTGATTGCACTAAGGTGAACCCTTACAGAGTTGGTCTTGAGACCAGACTCAGACAAGTGCAGAAGGTATTCAAGCAGGGTCTGTGTAGGACAAGAGCGAGGATCTAGGGCCTTGCTGTCACACCAGACGGCAAACCTCCTCCAATGGAAGAAGTAACTTCTCTTAGTGGAATCTTTCCTGGAAGCAAGCAAGATGCGGGAGACACCCTCTGACAGACCCAAAGAGGCAAAGTCTACGCCCTCAACATCCAGGCCATGAGAGCCAGCGACTGGAGGCTGGGATGCAGAAGTGCCCCTTCGTCCTGTGTGATGAGGGTCGGAAAACACTCCAATCTCCACGGTTCTTCGGAGGACAACTCCAGAAGAAGAGGGAACCAGATCTGACGCGGCCAAAAAGGAGCAATCAGAATCATGGTGCCTCGGTCTTGCTTGAGTTTCAACAAAGTCTTCCCCACCAGAGGTATGGGAGGATAAGCATACAGCAGACCCTCCCCCCAGAAGGCATCCGATGCCAGTCTGCCGTGGGCCTGAAGCCTGGAACAGAACTGAGGGACTTTGTGGTTCACTCGAGATGCGAAGAGATCTACCAAGGGGGTGCCCCACACCTGGAAGATCTGTCGTACCACACAGGAATTGAGCGACCACTCGTGAGGTTGCATAATCCTGCTCAACCTGTCGGCCAGACTGTTGTTTACGCCTGCCAGATATGTGGCTTGGAGCCCCATGCCGTGACGGCGAGCCCAGAGCCACATGCTGACGGCTTCCTGACACAGGGGGCGAGATACGGTGCCCCCCTGCTTGTTGACATAGTACATGGCAACCTGGTTGTCTGTCTGAATTTGGATAATTTGGTGGGACAGCCGATCTCTGAAAGCCTTCAGAGCGTTCCAGATCGCTCGTAACTCCAGAAGATTGATCTGCAGATCGCGTTCCTGGAGGGACCAGCTTCCTTGGGTGTGAAGCCCATCGACATGAGCTCCCCATCCCAGGAGGGACGCATCCGTGGTCAGCACCTTTTGTGGCTGAGGAATTTGGAAGGGACGTCCCAGAGTCAAATTGGAGCAAATCGTCCACCAATATAGGGATTTGAGAAAACTCGTGGACAGGTGGATCACGTCCTCTAGACCCCCGGCGGCCTGATACCACTGGAAGGCTAGGGTCCATTGAGCAGATCTCATGTGAAGGCGGGCCATGGGAGTCACATGAACTGTGGAGGCCATGTGGCCCAGCAATCTCAACATCTGCCGAGCTGTGATCTGCTGGGACGCTCGAACCCGCGAGACGAGGGACAACAAGTTGGTGGCTCTCGTCTCTGGGAGATAGGCGCGAGCCGTCCGAGAATCCAGCAGAGCTCCTATGAATTCGAGTTTCTGCACTGGGAGAAGATGGGACTTTGGATAATTTATCACAAACCCCAGTAGCTCCAGGAGGCGAATAGTCATCTGCATGGACTGCAGGGCTCCTGCCTCGGATGTGTTCTTCACCAGCCAATCGTCGAGATATGGGAACACGTGCACCCCCAGCCTGCAAAGTGCCGCTGCTACTACAGCCAAGCACTTTGTGAACACCCTGGGCGCAGAGGCGAGCCCAAAGGGTAGCACACAGTACTGGAAGTGGCGTGTGCCCAGCTGAAATCGCAGATACTGTCTGTGAGCTGGCAGTATCGGGATGTGAGTGTAGGCATCCTTCAAGTCCAGAGAGCATAGCCAATCGTTTTGCTGAATCATGGGGAGGAGGGTGCCCAGGGAAAGCATCCTGAACTTTTCTTTTACGAGATATTTGTTCAGGGCCCTTAGGTCTAGGATGGGACGCATCCCCCCTGTCTTCTTTTCCACAAGGAAGTACCTGGAATAGAATCCCAGCCCTTCCTGCCCGGATGGCACGGGCTCGACCGCATTGGCGCTGAGAAGGGCGGAGAGTTCCTCTGCAAGTACCTGCTTGTGCTGGAAGCTGTAAGACTGAGCTCCCGGTGGACAATTTGGAGGTTTTGAGGCCAAATTGAGGGTGTATCCTTGCCGGACTATTTGCAGAACCCACTGATCGGAGGTTATGAGAGGCCACCTTTGGTGAAAAGCTTTCAACCTCCCTCCGACTGGCAGGTCGCCCGACACTGACACTTGGATGTCGGCTATGCTCTGCTGGAGCCAGTCAAAAGCTCGCCCCTTGCTTTTGCTGGGGAGCCGCGGGGCCTTGCTGAGGCGCACGCTGCTGACGAGAGCGAGCTCGCTGGGGCTTAGCCTGGGCCGCAGGCTGTCGGGAAGGAGGATTGTACCTACGCTTACCAGAAGCATAGGGACCAGTCTTCCTTCCCCCGAAAAATCTTCTACCTGTAGAGGTAGATGCTGAAGGCTGCCGGCGGGAGAACTTGTCGAATGCGGTGTCCCGCTGGTGGAGAGACTCTACCACCTGCTCGACTTTTTCCCCAAAAATGTTGTTCCGCACGGCAAGGCGAGTCCGCAATCCGCTGCTGGAGTCTATTCTCCAGGTCGGCGGCACGCAGCCATGAGAGCCTGCGCATCACCACACCTTGAGCAGCGGCCCTGGACGCAACATAAAAGTGTCATAAACTCCTCTGGCCAGGAATTTTCTGCACGCCTTCAGCTGCCTGACCACCTCCTGAAAAGGCTTGGCTTGCTCAGGGGGAAGAGCATCAACCAAGCCCGCCAACTGCCGCACATTGTTCCGCATGTGTATGCTCGTGTAGAGCTGGTAAGACTGGATCTTGGCCACGAGCATAGAAGAATGGTAGGCCTTCCTCCCAAAGGAGTCTAAGGTTCTAGGGTCTTTGCCCGGGGGCGCCGAAGCATGCTCCCTAGAACTCTTAGCCTTCTTTAGGGCCAAATCCACAACTCCAGAGTCATGAGGCAACTGAGTGCGCATCAGCTCTGGGTCCCCATGGATCCGGTACTGGGACTCGATCTTCTTGGGAATGTGGGGATTACTTAATGGCTTGGTCCAGTTCGCAAGCAATGTCTTTTTCAGGACATGATGCAAGGGAACAGTGGACGCTTCCTTAGGTGGAGAAGGATAGTCCAGGAGCTCAAACATTTCAGCCCTGGGCTCGTCCTCCACAACCACCGGGAAGGGGATGGCCGTAGACATCTCCCGGACAAAGGAAGCGAAAGACAGACTCTCAGGAGGAGAAAGCTGCCTTTCAGGAGAGGGAGTGGGATCAGAAGGAAGACCCTCAGACTCCTCGTCAGAGAAATATCTGGGGTCTTCTTCGTCCTCCCACGAGGCCTCACCCTCGGTGTCCGACACAAGTTCACGGACCTGTGTCTGCAACCTCGCCCGGCTCGACTCCGTGGAGCCACGTCCACGATGGGGGCGTCGAGAGGTAGACTCCCTCGCCCGCATCGGCGAAGCTCCCTCCGCCGACGTAGTCGGGGAGCCTTCCTGGGAGGTGGCCGCGGTCGGCACCGCACGCGGTACCGACGTCGGGGACCTCAACCTTGGCGATGGACCAGCCGGCGCCACGCTCGACGGTACCGGAGGCGCAAGCACCGCCGGTACCGGAGGGGTAGGGCGCAACAGCTCTCCCAGAATCTCTGGGAGAACGGCCCGGAGGCTCTCGTTCAGAGTGGCTGCAGAAAAAGGCTGAGAGGTCGATGCAGGCGTCGACGTCAGAACCTGTTCCGGGCGAGGAGGCTGTTCCGGGCTGTCCAGAGTGGAGCGCATCGACACCTCCTGAACAGAGGGTGAGCGGTCCTCTCGGTGCCGATGCCTGCTGGGTGCCGAATCCCTCGGCGACCCAGAGCTCTCGGTGCCGACACGGGGAGGAGACCGGTGTCGATGCTTCTTCGACTTCTTCCGAAGCATGTCACCGGAGCTCCCCGGCACCGACGAGGAGGACGTAGAATCCATCCGTCGCTTCCTCGGGGCCGAGACCGAAGAGGGTCGATCCCGGGGGGGCTGTACCGCAGGAGCCCTCAGGGTAGGAGGAGACCCACCCGAAGGCTCACCGCCACCAGCAGGGGAATGGACAGCCCTCACCTGCACTCCTGACGATGCACCTCCGTCCGACGACATCAGCAGACGAAGTCTCGGTACACGTCGATGCAGTCGCCCGATGCCTCGGCGCCGATGCAGAGGTCCGATGCCTCGATGCAGTCGATGGAGCGGCAGCCAAGGAAGATGGTCCGGACGCTGACGACGTCGATGCACTCGATGCCTCCGGTGCCGATGTCGACGAAGAGCCCGAGAACAAAACGTTCCACTGGGCTAATCTCGCTACCTGAGTCCGCCTTTGTAACAGGGAACACAGACTGCAGTTCTGAGGGCGGTGCTGGGCCCCTAGACACTGAAGACACGCAGAGTGCCTATCAGTGAGCGAGATTACCCGGGCGCACTGGGTGCACTTCTTGAAGCCGCTGGAAGGCTTCGATGTCATGGGCGGAAAAATCACGCCGGCGAAATCAAAGGCCGAAATGGCGAAAATTGAAGCACCAAAATTTAAAGGGAGAAAAATCTCGACCGAGGCCAAACTAGGCCTACCCCGACAACGAAAGAAAACTTACGGGGCAAAAGCTGTGAAAATTACGGGAAGGGCAGAAAACCCGAAAGGGTCTTCCGGAACACTTCCGGAGCGCTTCCCGAACTTTTTTAAAGAAAAACAAGGAAAAAACACGTCGAAAAGGACGCGCGAGGTCGACTCTCTGGGGCACGAACGGCGTAACACGACCGTACCGAGCGCGGACGAAAGAAGACTGGCCGGCTCGAGCCGGTTTCGGGCGGGAAGACGGCCGCGCATGCGCGGTGCGCATGGGCGCGCGAGGACTAGCAAAGGCCTTTGCTAGTAAACTTTCCGATGGAGGGGGCTGCCGAGGACGTCAACCCATCAGTGAGAACAAGCAGCCTGCTTGTCCTCGGAGAACAAATGATACACTACCTGAGCACTTAAATTTAGCGCGCATAATCGTGTTTCCAAAGCCTAATCGAGATGCGCAACTAGTAACGTCGTATCGACCTATATCGCTTATTAACCATGAAGCAAAACTATTCGCAAAAATTTTAGCAAATAGACTAGGCCGTGTTCTACCAAAAATAATCCATGAAGCTCAAGTTGGCTTTGTGCAGGGCAGATTGGTTGCCAAGAACATCAGACGAATCTTGACATCATTGGAATACTTAGGGCACACTAATGAACAAGCTTTAATGATTAGCTTCGACGCTGAAAAGGCGTTTGATAGAGTGGAATGGTCTTTCTTATATGAGGTGATGGAGGGGTATGGTATACAAGGCGAGTTTGTACAGGCGATTAGAGCTTTGTACGCAGCCCCTCTAGCGCAAGTAATGGTCAATGGGAATCTATCTGAGGCAATTCATATAGGCAGGGGAACGAGACAAGGTTGCCCGCTATCGCCCTTACTTTTCGCATTATATTTGGACCCTCTAATTAAGGATATTCAAGACTGCCCAGCGGTGCCTGGAGTGGACATACAACATCAGATGTTCAAATTGGCTGCATTTGCTGATGACTTGCTAATCATTTTAAAGAACCCAAGAGAAGCGCTGGGTAATGTATTAGAAATTTTTAGTGAGTTCGGAGATTACTCGGGATTCACACTAAATCTTGACAAATCGGAGGCCCTAGCTTTAAATGCAGACGCCCATAGTTTATGGCCCATAGATTTCCCATTAAAGTGGGCAACTAAATCTTTTAAATATTTAGGCATCTTACTACCGGTAAATACAAGAGGCCTATATGATTTAAATGTTAGCAAACTCAAAGAGCAGACCATGCACCAGTTAGACTCCTGGTATAACCTTACGATATCTTTGGCAGGGAGGATATGTTTAGCAAGGATGGTGATAATGCCGAGGTGGCTGTATGTTTTACAGGTTTTACCACTAAGACTCAAGCAAACTGACATAAAATACGTTTATAAAATCCTGATGAAATTTTGTTGAGCTGGGAAAAGGGCCAAACTTCAACAGAAATTCCTACTAGGAGGGTGGAGACAAGGGGGAATGGGGATTCCAAACATTAAATACTACAATATGGCTTGCTTGCTACGACAGGTTAGAGATTGGCTATTGAATACATCGGCTCATACACCACTTGAGTATGAGACAGTGTACTTTGCCCCATATAATTATTTAGAGTTATTACACACTCAGAATAAAATACTCCCCCATAGATTTAAACATAGTGTTTTGCTCCAGCCCATCAGGGAAGCTCCTGGGGGGAGACCCATCTATCACCGAGTTACTAAATATCCGGGGCAACCCGATGTTTTTGCCGGGGATAGAGAATCAAACCTTTGTCACATGGGAAAGAAATGGCATAGTAACCATGCAAGATAAACCGGGGGCTGATGGGCATACCAAAGCGGTAACACAAATGCAAATTACTGCACAATGGAGGGATCATTTTGCGCATCGTCAACTTACGCATTATGTGCGCACACTAAATACAGAAGAGATTAAGAAGCAATTAGGTGAGAAAGTTAGAAAATTCTTTGAAGAAACAGCTGAAGAGGTCCCGTCGATCTCCAGCATACATCTGAAATTGTGGGGACTAATGCTTGGGAGAGAGTTTAGCCAACTTCGTCAGAAATGGGAAACAGATACAGTGGTGGAAATAAGTATTTGATCCCTTGCTGATTTTGTAAGTTTGCCCACTGACAAAGACATGAGCAGCCCATAATTGAAGGGTAGGTTATTGGTAACAGTGAGAGATAGCACATCACAAATTAAATCCGGAAAATCACATTGTGGAAAGTATATGAATTTATTTGCATTCTGCAGAGGGAAATAAGTATTTGATCCCCCACCAACCAGTAAGAGATCTGGCCCCTACAGACCAGGTAGATGCTCCAAATCAACTCGTTACCTGCATGACAGACAGCTGTCGGCAATGGTCACCTGTATGAAAGACACCTGTCCACAGACTCAGTGAATCAGTCAGACTCTAACCTCTACAAAATGGCCAAGAGCAAGGAGCTGTCTAAGGATGTCAGGGACAAGATCATACACCTGCACAAGGCTGGAATGGGCTACAAAACCATCAGTAAGACGCTGGGCGAGAAGGAGACAACTGTTGGTGCCATAGTAAGAAAATGGAAGAAGTACAAAATGACTGTCAATCGACAAAGATCTGGGGCTCCACGCAAAATCTCACCTCGTGGGGTATCCTTGATCATGAGGAAGGTTAGAAATCAGCCTACAACTACAAGGGGGGAACTTGTCAATGATCTCAAGGCAGCTGGGACCACTGTCACCACGAAAACCATTGGTAACACATTACGACATAACGGATTGCAATCCTGCAGTGCCCGCAAGGTCCCCCTGCTCCGGAAGGCACATGTGACGGCCCGTCTGAAGTTTGCCAGTGAACACCTGGATGATGCCGAGAGTGATTGGGAGAAGGTGCTGTGGTCAGATGAGACAAAAATTGAGCTCTTTGGCATGAACTCAACTCGCCGTGTTTGGAGGAAGAGAAATGCTGCCTATGACCCAAAGAACACCGTCCCCACTGTCAAGCATGGAGGTGGAAATGTTATGTTTTGGGGGTGTTTCTCTGCTAAGGGCACAGGACTACTTCACCGCATCAATGGGAGAATGGATGGGGCCATGTACCGTACAATTCTGAGTGACAACCTCCTTCCCTCCGCCAGGGCCTTAAAAATGGGTCGTGGCTGGGTCTTCCAGCACGACAATGACCCAAAACATACAGCCAAGGCAACAAAGGAGTGGCTCAGGAAGAAGCACATTAGGGTCATGGAGTGGCCTAGCCAGTCACCAGACCTTAATCCCATTGAAAACTTATGGAGGGAGCTGAAGCTGCGAGTTGCCAAGCGACAGCCCAGAACTCTTAATGATTTAGAGATGATCTGCAAAGAGGAGTGGACCAAAATTCCTCCTGACATGTGTGCAAACCTCATCATCAACTACAGAAGATGTCTGACCGCTGTGCTTGCCAACAAGGGTTTTGCCACCAAGTATTAGGTCTTGTTTGCCAGAGGGATTAAATACTTATTTCCCTCTGCAGAATGCAAATAAATTCATATACTTTCCACAATGTGATTTTCCGGATTTAATTTGTGATGTGCTATCTCTCACTGTTACCAATAACCTACCCTTCAATTATGGGCTGCTCATGTCTTTGTCAGTGGGCAAACTTACAAAATCAGCAAGGGATCAAATACTTATTTCCACCACTGTATAGGCAGGACATTGACAGAATGGAATATTGTAAAACAAATACAGGATTCACCTAGAATAGTAGAAGGGGCAGGCCTTCGGGAATGTGCGTTTCGTATACTGCATAGGGCTTATTTTACCCAGACACAACTATACAAGTCAGGGGGCATTCATACCGCTACCTGCCTGAAATGTCAGAGGGCAGATAATACGCTATATCATGCGATATGGGTGTGCCCTTTAATAAAACGATACTGGAGACAAATAGCTGCATTTTTGTCTACAATTATGAATTGTGATATAGCATTGAATCCCTTATGTTTAGTATTAGATAAACATGACACCTTTCCCAGATTAAACAAAGACAAAATAATGCTGTGTCGCAAAGTATGTCTCATTGCCAAAAAATGCATAATGCAGCACTGGACCTCTGCACACCCTCCGACCTTCTGGCATTGGCGGAACCAGGTACACCAATTGCTTACTTGGGAAGCGAGAGAGGCAAAAGGAACATACAAGCAAAAAGTGCGCTTTCTAAAAATTTGGGGGTGTTATTTGGACGGGATGACTCACAGAGGGAGAAGTCGAATCCTTAATACACTAATATTTTTGGGTATCAATTGTGGTAACAGAAGACTCATCTATAGGTTAATAGGGGGGGAGGGGGGTCTTTTGACCGAGTTGTGATATTGGTTATATCATGCAGCTGAGACCAAATGGGTAACAAATGAAAAACATAAGGCAATGGAGGATGATATTATTTTACTTTATTATGTAAATGATGTTGTTTTTTTTTTCTTTTGTCAACAAACTTACAATAGTATGTCAGCTTATCGGAGGGGAGGGATGGGGAAGGGGAAAGGGGAAAAGGGAAAAGGGGGGGAAAAATTATTACAAAATATTGTTGATGTTATACTTAGTTGACTATGATGTATATGTACTAATTTTGGTGTATGTATAACGGTCTGCCATTATGATAATACAATAAAAAAGTTGAAACATAATCAGTGGGATTTGAATTAGAGACTTAAGTATATGTATTGTTAAATAACTTCTGGTTTTTAAAAGAGAAAGAATGTAATCAGATGTATTATTTCTAACTAATATTGGACAATAAGTATGTTTTCAATGAAATGATTTGACTATACACCGTATTGGCCTTGAAGAAGCCAACCAGATGATCAATGTGGAATAATGAATTAGAAGAGTAATATCTGGGGATAATCAGGTTAATACCACGAGGTTTTTTTTTTCTGTTTACTGTTTAATTGATCTCCTTATCTTGATTCACGCTCCCTATTTAGTGGTCTAAGGAAGAGAATAGAATTACCTGACTGAAATAATTCCTACATATTACTTTCTCTGTATTTCCAGCAAGTTGTTTTATCACTTGTAAAAATTTTAATGGTTATAAATAAAATATTTAAAAAAAAAAGAAAATATGCCTCCACGTGTCTTTATATAAAACAGGCTCCCAAAACCAAATACTGACACACATTTACAAATGGCTCCAAAGTATATATGTGCATAAATGGCCACCCAATTTTATAAAAGGCCTTTTCTGTGGAGAAAAACCTTTATAAAAATTACCACATACTGAAAGAATGAAAGTAGAGTCAAAGGTGACCCCTGCTGACTGCTTTTATTGCTCAACTAGTAAAAAAAAGCCCGTTTCTGACACAAATGAAACAGGCGCTAGCAAGGTTTTCCTCGGAGTGTGTATGTTTTTGAGAGAGTGTGTGTGAGAGTGACTTTATGAGAGAGAGAGTGAATGTGCGAGTGTGTGTGACAGAGAAAGAGTGAGACTGGGTGCGAGCGTGTCTGTGAGAGAGACTGTGTGCGTGAGAATGAGAGTGCGTGCCATGGGCCCTCCGCTCCCTCCCTCCCTCCGAGTTCCAGGGCCGTCCCCCTCCCTCTGAGTTCCAGGGTCGTCCCCTCCCTCCGAGTTCCAGAGTCGTCCCCTCCCTCCCTCAGAGTTCCAGGGGACCGAGTTTCAGGTTCCCCCTCCCTCCCAGTTCCAGGATCCCTCCCTCCCCTCCCTCCCAGTTCCAGGGTCGTCGTCCCTCCCTTCCTCCCTTCCAGTTCCAGCACCCCTCCCTACGAATTTTAGAAGTCATCTTCACTTTCTTAAATCTCCTCCATAACAGCCTGATTTGTTGAACTTCAAGAAAGGATGGCTAACAAAGCTGTTAGAGGATGGGCAGGTGAGTGCTAGCAGAAATAAGAACTTAAGTGCCATGCCGGGTCGAACCAAGGATCCACTGAGCTCAGAATCCCATGTATGACAGCAGCTAGGGTCACCTAGAAGCAACCAGCAATTCCCAATTAAGATCACCCCCCTCCCTAATACCCATTCACAAATGCAAGAGGTGGCTACTGCCTCCCATACCTACCTTGCTGATTAATAGACCTGCCATCTAGCATAAACCCTTTTAAAGGAAGATATCCTATAAATGTTCAGGTCAACTTATGGCAACAAAGTTTTATTTTAAGTTGAGTGGAAATATGCTTTCTTAAATTAGTTTAAAATCTGTCAGTAAGTAGTTCTGTGGGGTGTTATATAGTTCTAACGCTACTTAAAGGGGTAAATAACCATTCCTTTAAACCTGTTCCATCCCACCCATGATTCTATAAATCTCACCATCCTCAGTCCCTAAGAGAGAGAATATTGGACACAAATTGGATATTAGAAATAGCAACATTCAAAATCTAGTAGGAAGAGCATTTCAAACTTGCAGGACACTCTCTGAGCTTAAGGTTGCCATATTCCCACAAAGGAACTTCACAGGGACACTCCAGCACAAAACGATTGAATTGGAACTGTAGGGGTATTTCCCTGTGATCTAGCCTAAGCTGGTCTTGGCCTTTACAAGCCTATGACATCTTGACCAAATAAGATGGCTGCTGCAACTCTCTGATCTGCACATCTCTGTGTCAGCAAGATCCAGCTTCAGCTTGCGGAAAATCACTGACAGGCTTGCTGAAGCCAAGGACATTCTGTGTTCCAACCATCCCCCTTCTATCTCGGAGAACCTGAGAAGGGAGGCAGAGCCATGGCACCAGAAGTTACCATTTCCAAGGTCACAAAACAAAGAACTCTTCTTGCCCATGCACTGGACTGTACGAGAGAGAATTGGTCAAGGCTATCACCCAACAGAGAGGTCTGGAAGAACGCGGGGAGAGGGGGAGAAAAAGTTAGTCGGAGACCCTCGGAGGAGGAGTACCTATGAAGGACCTGAGAAATCCAGCAAGGCTCGGGGTGAGCTAGAGACTGTATGATACCAACCTTGTGACCTGCATAACTGGTGCAAATACCTGTGGCAGAGATTTTGGCTCTGATAACCAAAGGAGAGACGGGAACCTGCTTGTTTGCTGAGAAAGACCTGCACTACATAGGACACAGACAACTGAGATAGCGTCTGGGGAGATTCTGCACCGGTCTCATCTGAAGCCGTCATCAGGACAGCGTGGTGAGTGAGATCACAGTGATATATTTCCTAGTCTGGGGTTAGGCAGTGGTTTTATCTAAGTACGACTGGTTTATGTCAGCTCTTGGTCAGGGAAAGCTGCTAATGTGTATTTTGCATAAGATGTGATAAGTTTCATAAGGATCATTAGGATATCATTTGTACTGTTCTAATCATTACTGTACATAGTCTCAGGATAACCAGAGTGTAGTTAGACAATATATTTTGTTAGTGTGCATATCAGTAAGAGATATTATATTGCATATAAGCTATTGCAGAATGTTTCTATTTTTCTACCTGTAATAAATAATAATAATTATCATCTGTGACGTGGCTTTGGTTCTTTGGCGAAGAACAAACCACTGGCAGGGTGCCAGCAACAAGGTTCCTTTATAATATCCCCTAGACTGAGCGGGAACCTTGTAATAAGTATTATCAGGGAATAATTATTACCCTAATTACTTATTTTCATCCTACAAATGGGAGCTTGCGTCCAGGAATGTCATTCAGTTGATAACAGTTTATACCCTGTGATAAAGTCAAATCCAGGATAGTTGGGTTAAGGCAGTTTCAGTCTGAAATACAAGTCCCAGAAGGCATTGCAGGCAAGGAGCTAGAGGGTGATATGAAGAACCCGGACTGGACTCCTAGCTGCAATCAGGGAAGACATGGGTGTAAGCCGGCAGGTTGTGTAGAGTGGCTGCCACTAGGCAGAAAGAGAGTTGGGAAACCCTGTGTGCAGGAGCTCATCATTGGTCTCATTAGTCTAATGCTTAACTCAGCTGGTTTGAGGAAGCTAATGGAAGGAGAATGATTGGTGGTGGTAGCTGAAGCCAGGGATTGATTAGGCAGGTGGGAAGGAGTCCCAGGGGTGGAGTTCAGTTCAGGAGAGAGAAGGAGAGAAGCAGTTGCAGGCTGAAAATCCTTGGGCAAGGAGGTCCCTAAAGTACTGGTAGTTACAGGCTGAAAATCCTTGGGCAGGGGGATACCTAAAGTACTGAGGCAGGCTGAAAATCCTTGGGCAAGGAGGTCCCTAAAGTACTGGTAGTTACAGGCTGAAAATCCTTGGGCAGGGAGGTCCCTAAAGTACTGAAGCAGGCTGAGATTCCTTGGGTGAGAGGAAGTCCCAAAAGTATTGAATTCATTGTGAAGCTGATGCAGGGGAAAACCCTTGGGTAGAAGGAGTCCCTAAAATATTGAACTCTCCTGAAGGTAAAGAGGATAGAAGGTAGAAAATGCTGCTTGGTGACTGAACTGGGATGAGGAACTGAAAGAACTGTTTGTCTTGGGAATGGAATTACTGTTTATTGTGCCCTGGATAAAGAGCCCAGACTGGAGCCTGTAAGCCTGTATTGAATCCTGGTATGTGCTATGCTGCTGTTGGAACTGTGTACTAGAAACCTGCATGGAATAAAAGTCCTTAAGATTGAAGTTACTGGTGGACATCTATTTCTTCATTGTGCCGGGAGCCTGTGGCTGGAGGAGATTGTTCTATCCTTGGCTGCACAAGAGAGGTACCTGGTTACAACCCGTAAGTTTGTTTTCTGTTTCAAAAAAATCCTAAGCTGCACAAGTCTGAGCTTTGTGTTTACATTCTCTTACTGTGTGTTCACTGAAGGCTGTTGAAGGTGTCTGGTAGTCGTAAATCTGTTGCTTTTGCCAGATTTATGATCTGGCAGTGAACCAGGTTTTTTTTGTTTGTACTAGCTGTGTTAATTGCTAGCTGTTTTCTTTTTCTTTCTTTCACTTTCCTGTCCATACAGTGTCAGTATGGCGGCACCTAGCCATAGGCTCTCGCCTCTAGAAGTAGCAGTGTTTGATGCAATGGTGGCAGGGGGCCAGTCTAAAACACTTACGGAGGGCTCTCTGAAGTCTATGTTGTCCTTATTTCGCAAAGAAGACGCACAAAGTTTCAAAGCATATGAGGTAGTCTTCAACCAAATCTTGAAGGTAAAGCATAGATTGACTGTTCCAGCATTAGTGGAGCTCTCATGCACCCTGCTGGCCAAATTGGAAAGTGCAAGTTGTAATCGCTCTACATTGCAAAACGAAATTCAGCAGTTGCAGACTGAAGTTGACGCCCTAAAGAAAGAGAGACTTGATTTACAATTGGCTCTTGAGAGCAAAACTTCACAGGCAACTGGTGGAGGGAGGGGTGACAGAGTTCCCATAATCATGGTATATGCGCCGAATGTGTGGGTCTTCAAGACAAATGTGCTGCTTTAGAGAAAGACAGACTGCATTGGGTACAGACTGCCCAATCTTTACAGACTGATTTGAGGCTGAAAAATGATTCCCTCTCTGCTAAATCATATCAATTAGAGGAGGTGATGCGAACTTTAAGTTTGCGAACGAAAGAAGTAAATCACACTCACTCCCGGCAACAGGAGGAGAGAGAAATGCATCACGATATGATTTCTGCTTTGCGTAGGGAGTTACAACATGAGAAAGGGAGTCATAGCTTTGCTCAGTAGGCTTGGCATAAAGCCGAAGGAGAACTAGCGGAGTCCTGGGAGAAAAATAATACACTGTCACTGCAGTTCTCAGGCTTTGCAGGATAAACAGATGTGTATAAAAGCACTCAATCAGCATAAGGGAGACCTAGAGATGTTGCGGAAGGAGGTATGTGACTTGGTGGATGAGGCTACTGCTACACCAACGGAGTTGCAGGATAGGGATGACGTGAGATCACCCAGCCCTGTGCAAGAACAATTTTGCCTGCCTGAATGGGTCCCTTGTAATGAATTAGAGCAGGAGTCTAATCCTTTTCAGTTGACAGCGCCTCCCCGGTACAGTACTCTTGGTCCGCAGACCTTTGACTGCATGCCGGAGCACAGGCTCCGCCCAATCCGGTCACGGAACACTGTATCCCCCCATGAGGACACTGACACTAGTAATCAGAGACTCCCACCAGTCAGGTCCAGGAATACTATGCCCACTGATGAGAGTCATGGAACAATTGGTCCTATGCTCCTCCCAGGAAGGGCACAGCACAATGCACTTCCTGATGAGGTCACTGGTACCATTGGGCCTATGCTCCGCCCAAGAAGGGCACAGCTTTCTGTCCTGCCTGTGCCACACCCAAGGAGGTCACAGCCCTCTGCACTACCTGATGACATCAACAGTACACCCGCACCACCATTTTCGTTCCCTACTGGTGAGCAGCGGTATTCCACTCAAGACACTTAAAAATAACACTTTATCTAGGGAACAACACTCCCAAACAATGAAGACTATTCACACTATGATCAAACCTTTTAAGGAGTCTTCTAAGGTATCCATACATGCTCATTTGCGGTCAGTCCATGAAATCTTTAAGACTTTACAGGTCACTGCAGAGTCAGATAAACTGGCTTTACTGAAGTGGACGTTTGACGAAGAATGTCAGATGTACTTGGAGGCTATAGTGGAAGACAACCCAGACCTGTTTACTGTGGAACAAGCTTTGAAGGAGCGATATGGTCTGTTTGCAGATGACACGGAAGCAAAACGGGTGGCCTATAATATGCTCTGTGGTCCCAAGGAGAGTCCGCGTGAGTGGGCCTTTCGCTTGAAGCAAGCCTTTTTCCAGGGGCAGGCCATACCAGACGCAAAGGATCTTGAATTTGGTGAATTCAGAAATCTTTTTCTGAAAGGGCTGCCTGAACAAGTGAGATTTCACTTGACGGAACAACAGAAAGAACCTTATTCCAAGCTTCTGAAACAGGCAGATGAGATTTTTGATATGTGTCGCGCCCGGCCCACGGTGGAGGCACCCAAACCCGCATCAAAGCATCGCAGCCCAGGGGCTCAACCCAGTGTTTGTGCAGTCACATCCACCCTTGCACTGGAAAACAAGGTGTCAAGTCCGTCGACACAATCACGGCCTAGCAATACCCAACCTCGCCAGCCAGGTGGCACCGCGCAACTTGCGGTGCGTGAAGGACAACAACAAGACCCGAATAAGAAGCATTTTAACAAAAGGCAGCGGGCTCAGGATAAGATCAGAAAGTAGCAAGCACAGATTGAGCAATTGTTGGCGCAACTGCAACGAACAAATTCTGAAACCGCACCTCAGCCATCCTCTTCACAAAACAGAGGATGCAACTTTTCAAAGAACAAGGAGAAGCCTTTCGGGCCACCCACGACTGGGCCTATTGTCAACTCCGTTGAGGTGGAGCCTCTGTCCATGCCTGAGGATGACCAGGCATGACTAGGCTTGGATCCACCTACACCACCATCCATGCCCACAGTGCAGGTGGAAGCCGTGTCGGCTGTCAGTGATGAGTCTCCTGTGACCCAGGCTGATGTCCACCCCCTCTATTATGTGACTCGATTAAGGAAACCAGGTACTTTATGGGTCAACTTACTCCTAAAGGTTACAGATATACTGTGGAGCTGTTGATTCAACAGACATTTTCCTGTCAGGGTCTGCTGGATACAGCCTCAGAGGTGACTTTGATTACCCAAGGCCTGTTTCAGAAACTTGAGGCATCTCTAGGGGGGGGGGGGGGCGGCGGGCGGGATGTGCTGAGTGTCACTCCATGCGATTTATCCCTAATGGCTTATGGCAACCAGAGCATCGGTACTGTGGGACAGGTTTGGCTTTCATTACAGCTCGGTGAGATGAGTATCAAACACCCTGTCATCATTACCACCAGTGCTGGCGAAGAATTCTTAATTGGCAATGATCTGTTAAAAAGATTGCGGCCTGATTTGGATTATGACCATGAAGTCATCTGGGCTCAAGTCACAGGTCCCCTTCCATATAGGAAGGTACGACATATGAGCAGAGTCAGTGGTTCCAGCTCTGTGGGGCTTAGGGATTCTCCATGTCGTATTAATTTCCAGACTACAGAAGACCCTCTCACCTAGAAGATCCAGTTGAGTGGTGCACCAAGGGGGGAAGTCCAGAATGCTGAAGTAATCCAAGTCCAGACAGATCGGATAGCTGACATCGTCATCCATGATGACAAGTTGGAGATTGTTTTGAATAACCCGCCTATGACGAATGACTCTCCAGATGATGCTACAGACATACCTCAAGAGATCACGGCATCCTCTTCCAGTCATGAGACACCACCACATCCTTGCCGGTTGACTGACATCCAGCAAAAGGATGATGCTTTCACCATTCCTGTTCAGATAGCTGACATCCAAACACTTCAGTCCACTTTGCTGTTGCCTAGCAATGTCTTCATCATCAGTGACACTCTGTTCTTCCGTCTGTGCAAGTCTGTGCAACTTCACTTCAGTAAGTGTTCTTCCACTTCGGTCAGGTACCTGGACAAGGTGCCAAGACGCTCGTGGGAATGTGCAGTCTCCCTTTGACCGTGGGACAGAAGACGTTCACCCACCACTTCTCTATTGTGAAAGGCCTACAACAGCCCTTATGCTTGGGCTCCAATTGCCTTGTGCGACTGGGAGTGTATGTGGATCTGGTGAACCTTGTCTTGTGGAGTAGACTTGATGGCAGCCCCGTGGAATCCGAGGTAACGCCTGTTAGCCTGAAGTCTGGACAGACCATACCCGAGGTCTGTGAAGTAGTCTGTGATAAAGATGTGATCATTCCGGCAAGAGTGAGGGATTTTTCCATCAAGCTCCATATTGCTCAGGGACAGCGTCTGTTGGACAAAGTGGTGTACTTCAACCCTCATGCTCATTTTCGGGACCTAGGGTTGTCCATTGGTGTTCTGCCATGTTTGGAGGTATCTGATGCTCCTTTCCACTTGTTGGTCACCAATCCGCAATCAGATGAAGTTGTTGTGTCTAAAGGAGACCCTTTTGGGTTTCTGGTGGGACAGTCTTTTCCTGATGTCGAGGTAAGTTTGCCTCTTGGAACACCTGCCGGGGGGGGGGGGGGGGGGGAGACAGAGTCTGTTTACCTCTCCCAGAGGCCTCATATCTCTGGATTTCATGTGGCCATATGATGCAATGGATTCACAGGTGCAGTTGGAAGACGACTTCTTGATTTTGTCCAGAAGGATGTCTCTACCCCAGAGGTCTAGAGGGGTGAATTCTGTTGAAACCTCATCTCTGCAGGCGGACATTGAAGATCAAGTGGAAATTCCATCCAACCAACCTTTCTCAGAGTTTGATGCTATGGTGAAAGATCAAGTGGAACAGGCTGATGCGTGTACTACTGACACAGAGAAGATGCAGTTGACTGAGTTGCTGTACAAATACAAGGACTCGTATGACTGTGGCTGTAGACTCGTATGACTGTGGCTTTACAGACCTGCACGTCACCAGAGTGCCTACAGAACCAAATAGTAAGCCTGTCTTTGTGCGCCAGTATAAGATTCCATTGGCGTCCTATGAATCTGTGCAAGAGATTCTCAATACCTTGGAGGCCAGGGGCATCATTAGGCAATGCAACAGCACATACAACTCCCCTCTGTGGCCCATCTTGAAAAAGAACAACAGCTGGAGAATTGCACTGGACTACCGTCAGCTGAATAAGCGAGTATCGTTGTCCAGGTGGCCGATGGCTCCACTGAATCAGAGTCTTGCTACTATCAAGGGGGCTAAGTATTTCACCAGCTTAGACTTGGCATCAGGGTTTTGGACCGTACCTGTACATCCACATGATCAGTATAAACTGGCTTTCACCTTTGGGAAGAAACAGTATACGTGGAACAGAACTCCCTTTGGTTTTCTCAATTCACCGGCTGAATTCAACATCTTCCTACACAAAGCACTTCCAGATACTGAAGCTCGAGGAACTGTAGTCTATGTGGATGATATTTTGATCAAAAGCCCTACCTTTCAAGAACATTTGTCAGAGATTGAGCACGTTTTCAGACAGTTGACAAATGCTAGAGCTAAATTGACATTGGCCAAAGGACAATGGTGCAAGAAATCTCTGAATTACCTAGGGTATGAAATTTCTGCTGAGGGTCTGTGACCTCAGAAGAAGAGAGTTCAAGCCTTACAACAGCTGAAAAAACCCACAAATCTCACAGAACTTTGTTCCTTTCTGGGAATATGCAATTACTCCCGACAGTTCATAAATAAGTATGCGGAGATCACCCGACCATTGGTCAAGTTATTGAAGAAGGATGTACCCTGGACTTGGGGTCCAGAGCAGGAGTCTGCTATGCAGGAGCTGAAGGAGCAGCTCAGCCGCTTTCCATGCCTCGCGTACCCTGAGGGGGGTCGTGAGTTCTACGTTGACCTGGGATACTCCAATCACTCTATGAGTGCTGTCTTGTATCAGAAATATGATTCTGATAAGCGGATTGTGGCCTATGCCAGTAAAGGCCTATCCGAAGTGGAAAAGAAGTATTCAGACAGTGAGAAATCCTTATTGACCACGGTGTGGGCTCTGCAACATTTCCGGAGTTACATCCAAGGGGAGAAGCTAATCGTGGAAACTTGTCATCAAATCGTTAGTTTCCTGGGTAGCGACCGAATCAAATCCGGTCGGCTGTCCAACAGCAGAATAGTCTCCTGGACACTGGCTCTTCAAGGATGGCCTCTAGAGGTAAGGTATGCTCAAAAACATCACAATGTAGTAGCCCAAGGTATGGCTGACCTGCATGACTGTGCAGGACATGATTCCTTTGCAGGTAATCCTGAAACAGATATCCCACCACCAGAGGTAGAACCTCATCGACACTACCTGTATGATGAGAAGATTTGTACTACCATGCCCAAAGTCTATGTGGATGGTTGTGCCTACCGCCATGACACAGACCATGAGTTGGTTGCAAGTGTGGGAGTGGTATGGAATCCAACCGTTCGTGGAGAGACTTTGAAGCACAGCTTGGGTTCACAGACAAATCAGTACGCTGAGATTGCTGCAGCTTTGGTGGCGGTACAGTCTGCAGTTCAGAAAGGAATTAGGGAACTAGTCATCTGTACAGACTCCAATTATGTGAGACAGAACTTTGTCTCTCATCTACCCAACTGGAAGCAGAACAACATGCTAAACTCGAAAGGAAAACCGGTACATCATGGAAGTTTGATTCTGGCCTTAGATCGCCTGGTATGGGACCATGACATGACCATCCATTGGAAGAATGTTAAGGGTCATGCCAAAGTTGATAGTCCTGACAAGATAGGGAACGACTTAGCAGACCAACTCGCCAAGGAAGGTGCACTCACCAGAGAGCCATGGCGGTTCTCAGAACCTGAGACATTGGCAGTTCATGCTGTCACTCGACGGCAAACAAAGCAGTCGAATAAGACTCCCGTGTTCCAGTGGTGCAGTGAAGTCCCATCATTTGATCTTGTAACGGCTCAGAAATCGGATCCAGTGGTTGGACGATTTTATGAGTACATCCAGAATCCGCAAGAACATCCATTGACAGAAGAGGAGTGTCAATCTGAAGAACTGAGGATACTCTATACATCCAGGGAGAAGTTCAAGATCCGACAGGACCTGCTTATTCGGACGAGTAAGCATGGCATTGAGCAATGGGTTGTGCCTCAGACATATCGTGGCATCATGTTGCAACATGTTCATGATGAACCATGTGCAGGACATAGAGGGGAACTCATCACCTATGAGACCTTGAAGCAAGTGGCTTATTGGCCCCATATGCGTCAGGATGTGAAGCTGTATACCCGAGGTTGTCTGACCTGTTGTCGGTTCCAGCCATCTTCTCCATCCCATCGGGCACCCCTCAGGAAGAAGGGTATTGCTATGCCCTGGTCAGATATCCAGATTGATTGGGTTGGGCCTGTGGTTCAATCCACCCGAGGCAACAAGTACATGCTTACTGTCACCTGCATGTTCACCAAGTGGGTGGAGTGCCTACCTGCACCCAATTACACTGCTGAGACTACGGCTACCTTACTACTGAATCATGTGTTCAGCCGGTGGGGTTTGCCCATGTGAGTGGACTCAGACCAAGGATCCCAGTTTACCGCAGAAGTGATCCAACACATTTGGAAGATGCTAGGCGTGAAGAGTAAACTACACATTGCCTACCGACCTCAGTCCTCAGGACAAGTGGAAAGAGCTAATCGTACCATTGTCACCATTCTGAAGAAGAACGTGTCCTCCTCAGGTAAGGATTGGGACATGAAGTTACCATTGGTCCTCATGGCCATCCATGCCACACCCCATCGGTCTACAGGAGTGTCACCTTTTGAGATGATGACAGGTAGGGAAATGATGTTACCAATTCATTTGCTTTACAGGACTAATGATGTGAACTTGTCCAGTGCTACTTCCTCTCATGAGTATGTCACCCATTTGCGGCAGCATTTGCAAAGTGCCTTTGCCTTTGCCCAAAAGAACTTGGAAAGTAGTGCTAGAGGTAGGAAAGCCTACTATGATCAAGGGACTACCTTCAAAGAATACTAAATTGGCGACAAGGTATTCTATTTCAATTTCGCCAGAAACAAGGTAAAAGAAAAGAAGTTTCTGCCCAGTTGGCATGGTCCTTTCCCTATAGTGGAAAAAGCTTCACCTGTGGCTTACCAAATTCGCCTCAGAAAAAATTCTCAAGGTGAAGATAACTTTAAGTGGGTCCACATCAATCAGCTGAGACCATGTCATCCCAGTCATTTGGTTCCAGATACATGCATTGTTGAAATGACACAAACTAACCATGAAGCAGAATAGCTTCGTCTTCTTTTGTTTTTCAGCTACAGAGAAAAAACAAAATCTTGAAGATTCGGTGCAGTTGCCAACCGGAGTAATCCTGTTTCCATTCCTGATGTCATTCTTCAAGATGTTCCTGACGCCCTGCTTCCTAAGCCATTGGTGGTTTTCAACATTCCTTCCCCTTGTTCCTCATGATTTCCATTGTAGTCATGACTGTTGGAGTTTTTCTTTGCCCAAGAATCATTCTTCTTGTTGGGGGGGGGGGGGGGGGGGGGGGGGAATTTGTTTGGTTTTATTTTTATTTCAACTGATCCAGTGTTCCTGAAAGTGAAGTTTTGGATGTGTTTGTTTGTTTTTGGGACATTTCATTGACTTTCTTTTTGAACTGTGCAATGCTTATGTTTGAAGACTTTCTTCATCATCACCATTACGTGGACCATTTTGTTCCTGTTTGATGTCTTTTTGATGTGAGAAGTTGTCCATTTACACCTCATCATTCATCACGGTCCACCCTATTGACTTTGGTTTGGACATTATGTCGTTTTACAGTCTAAAGACTCTCATATTATTGACTTTGTTAGACTTTGTGGAGGTCAATCATGAGTAATTCTCCACGGTGCAACAGTTAGTCTACTATCATATTAAGGACTAATCTGCTTATGCTTTGCCATGCATTTTATGATTGAGTGTTAATTATCAATTATCATCAATGTTAATTATTAATTATCATCAAGAAGCTCAACATCATCACCCTAGGCCTAAATAGGGTCAATGGATTCATGATGTGAACAGGTGTGAACAGATTTAGCTACTCTGAGAATAGGATTACCATATTTGCAGAGGCAAAAAAATTAAAATAGTTACTAGCTTTGCTAAAGAAATATTTAATTGTAGCAAATGTGTAAAGACTTTTATTTAATGAACACACATCAAACAGTGACTGACTTACAGTACAGCAGCAAAGAATAATCTACTTTTCAGAAACTTCCAGATTTGAGTTTGACTGAGTCTGAGCTCAAGTGTGCTTATCAGAAGAGCTGATATCCCTCCACAACTTTGGCTGGCTGCTGGAGATACGTGTGAGAATCTTTGAATGACATACACTTAAAAAGGCGGTTAATCAATCCCAATAAATAAATAAAATTGTGCTGCACAAACAAAATTCCTTTGACAGATTCAACCAGCAGGGAAACAGAGAGGAGCGTGAAATCCAGTCTTCCAATGAGGGTCCAGTAACCTGTTCCCAGTGAGTCACAATCTCACATTAAGCAAAGGAAAGGCACATTTTATGTAAAGCGAATGCTACATACCTGTAGAAGGTATTCTCCGAGGACAGCAGGCTGATTGTTCTCACTGATAGGGTGACGTCCACGGCAGCCCCTCCAATCGGAAACTTCACTAGCAAAGGCCTTTGCTAGTCCTCGCGCGCCCATGCGCACCGCGCATGCGCGGCCGTCTTCCCGCCCGAACCGGCTCGTGTTCGTCAGTCCCGTATGTAGCAAGACAAAGACAAGGGAAGACACAACTCCAAAGGGGAGGCGGGCGGGTTTGTGAGAACAATCAGCCTGCTGTCCTCGGAGAATACCTTCTACAGGTATGTAGCATTCGCTTTCTCCGAGGACAAGCAGGCTGCTTGTTCTCACTGATGGGGTATCCCTAGCCCCCAGGCTCACTCAAAACAACAACCATGGTCAATTGGGCCTCGCAACGGCGAGGACATAACTGAGATTGACCTAAAAAATTTACCAACTAACTGAGAGTGCAGCCTGGAACAGAACAAACAGGGCCCTCGGGGGGTGGAGTTGGATCCTAAAGCCCAAACAGGTTCTGAAGAACTGACTGCCCGAACCGACTGTCGCGTCGGGTATCCTGCTGCAGGCAGTAATGAGATGTGAATGTGTGGACAGATGACCACGTCGCAGCCTTGCAGATCTCTTCAATAGTGGCTGACTTCAAGTGGGCCACTGACGCTGCCATGGCTCTAACATTGTGAGCCGTGACATGACCATCAAGAGCCAGCCCAGCCTGGGCGTAAGTGAAGGAAATGCAATCTGCTAGCCAATTGGATATGGTGCGTTTCCCCACAGCCACTCCCCTCCTATTGGGATCAAAAGAAACAAACAACTGGGCGGACTGTCTGTTGGGCTGTGTCCGCTCCAGGTAGAAGGCCAATGCTCTCTTGCAGTCCAATGTGTGCAGCTGACGTTCAGCAGGGCAGGAATGAGGACGGGGAAAGAATGTTGGCAAGACAATTGACTGGTTCAGATGGAACTCCGACACAACCTTCGGCAAGAACTTAGGGTGAGTGCGGAGGACTACTCTGTTATGATGAAATTTGGTGTAAGGGGCCTGGGCTACCAGGGCCTGAAGCTCACTGACTCTACGAGCTGAAGTAACTGCCACCAAGAAAATGACCTTCCAGGTCAAGTACTTCAGATGGCAGGAATTCAGTGGGTCAAAAGGAGGTTTCATCAGCTGGGTGAGAACGACATTGAGATCCCATGACACTGTAGGAGGCTTGACAGGGGGCTTTGACAAAAGCAAACCTCTCATGAAGCGAACAACTAAAGGCTGTCCTGAGATCGGCTTACCTTCCACACGGTAATGGTATGCACTGATTGCACTAAGGTGAACCCTTACAGAGTTGGTCTTGAGACCAGACTCAGACAAGTGCAGAAGGTATTCAAGCAGGGTCTGTGTAGGACAAGAGCGAGGATCTAGGGCCTTGCTGTCACACCAGACGGCAAACCTCCTCCACAGAAAGAAGTAACTCCTCTTGGTGGAATCTTTCCTGGAAGCAAGCAAGATACGGGAGACACCCTCTGACAGACCCAAAGAGGCAAAGTCTACGCTCTCAACATCCAGGCCGTGAGAGCCAGGGACCGGAGGTTGGGATGCAGAAGCGCCCCTTCGTCCTGCGTGATGAGGGTCGGAAAACACTCCAATCTCCACGGTTCTTCGGAGGACAACTCCAGAAGAAGAGGGAACCAGATCTGACGCGGCCAAAAAGGAGCAATCAGAATCATGGTGCCTCGGTCTTGCTTGAGTTTCAACAAAGTCTTCCCCACCAGAGGTATGGAAGGATAAGCATACAGCAGACCTTCCCCCCAGTCCAGGAGGAAGGCATCCGATGCCAGTCTGCCGTGGGCCTGAAGCCTGGAACAGAACTGAGGGACTTTGTGGTTGGCTCGAGATGCGAAGAGATCTACCAAGGGGGTGCCCCACACCTGGAAGATCTGTCGCACTACATGGGAATTGAGCGACCACTCGTGAGGTTGCATAATCCTGCTCAACCTGTCGGCCAGACTGTTGTTTACGCCTGCCAGATATGTGGCTTGGAGCACCATGCCGTGACGGCGAGCCCAGAGCCACATGTTGACGGTTCCTGACACAGGGGGCGAGATCCGGTGCCCCCCTGCTTGTTGACATAGTACATGGCAACCTGGTTGTCTGTCTGAATTTGGATAATTTGGTGGGATAGCCGATCTCTGAAAGCCTTCAGAGCGTTCCAGATCGCTCGTAACTCCAGAAGATTGATCTGTAGATCGCGTTCCTGGAGGGACCAGCTTCCTTGGGTGTGAAGCCCCTCGACATGAGCTCCCCACCCCAGGAGAGACGCATCCGTGGTCAGCACTTTTTGTGGCTGAGGAATTTGGAAGGGACGTCCCAGAGTCAGATTGGACCAAATCGTCCACCAATACAGGGATTCGAGAAAACTCGTGGACAGGTGGATTACGTCTTCTAGATCCCCAGCAGCCTGAAACCACTGGGAAGCTAGGGTCCATTGAGCAGATCTCATGTGAAGGCGGGCCATGGGAGTCACATGAACTGTGGAGGCCATGTGGCCTAGCAATCTCAACATCTGCCGAGCTGTGATCTGCTGGGACACTCGCACCTGCGAGACGAGGGACAACAAGTTGTTGGCTCTCGTCTCTGGGAGATAGGCGCGAGCCGTCCGAGAATCCAGCAGAGCTCCTATGAATTCGAGTCTCTGCACTGGGAGAAGATGGGACTTTGGATAATTTATCACAAACCCCAGTAGCTCCAGGAGGCGAATAGTCATCTGCATGGACTGCAGGGCTCCTGCCTCGGATGTGTTCTTCACCAGCCAATCGTCGAGATAGGGGAACACGTGCACTCCCAGCCTGCGAAGTGCTGCTGCTACTACAGCCAAGCACTTTGTGAACACCCTGGGCGCAGACGCGAGCCCAAAGGGTAGCACACAGTACTGGAAGTGACGTGTGCCCAGCTGAAATCGCAGATACTGTCTGTGAGCTGGCAGTATCAGGATGTGTGTGTAGGCATCCTTCAAGTCCAGAGAGCATAGCCAATCGTTTTCCTGAATCATGGGAAGAAGGGTGCCCAGGGAAAGCATCCTGATCTTTTCTTTGACCAGATATTTGTTCAGGGCCCTTAGGTCTAGGATGGGACGCATCCCCCCTGTTTTCTTTTCCACAAGGAAGTACCTGGAATAGAATCCCAGCCCTTCTTGCCCGGATGGCACGGGCTCGACCGCATTGGCGCTGAGAAGGGCGGAGAGTTCCTCTGCAAGTACCTGCTTGTGCTGGAAGCTGTAAGACTGAGCTCCCGGTGGACAATTTGGAGGTTTTGAGGCCAAATTGAGGGTGTATCCTTGCGGACTATTTGGAGAACCCACTGATCGGAGGTTATGAGAGGCCACCTTTGGTGAAAAGCTTTCAACCTCCCTCCGACTGGCAGGTCGCCGGCACTGACACTTGGATGTTGGCTATGCTCTGCTGGAGCAGTCAAAAGCTCGTCCCTTGCTTTTGCTGGGGAGCCGAGGGGCCTTGCTGAGGCGCACGCTGCTGACGAGAGCGATGCGCGCTGGGGTTTAGCCTGGGCCGCAGGCTGTCGAGAAGGAGGATTGTACCTACGCTTGCCAGAAGAGTAGGGAACAGTCTTCCTTCCCCCAAAAAATCTTCTACCTGTAGAGGTAGAGGCTGAAGGCTGCCGGCGGGAGAACTTGTCGAATGCGGTGTCCCGCTGGTGGAGCTGCTCTACCACCTGTTCAACTTTCTCTCAAAAATATTATCCGCACGGCAAGGCGATGTCCGCAATCCGCTGCTGGATTCTATTCTCCAGGTCGGAGGCACGCAGCCATGAGAGCCTGCGCATCACCACACCTTGAGCAGCGGCCCTGGACGCAACATCAAAGGTGTCATATACCCCTCTGGCAGGAATTTTCTGCACGCCTTCAGCTGCCTGACCACCTCCTTAAAAGGCTTGGCTGCTCAGGGGGGAGCGCATCAACCAAGCCCGCCAACTGCCGCACATTGTTCCGCATGTGTATGCTCGTGTAGAGCTGGTAGGACTGAATCTTGGCCACGAGCATAGAGGAATGGTAGGCCTTCCTCCCAAAGGAGTCTAAGGTTCTAGAGTCTTTGCCGGGGGCGCCGAAGCATGCTCTCTAGAACTCTTAGCCTTCTTTAGGGCCAGATCCACAACTCCAGAGTCATGAGGCAACTGACGGTGCGCATCAGCTCTGGGTCCCCATGGATCCGGTACTGGGACTCGATCTTCTTGGGAATGTGGGGATTAGTTAGAGGCTTGGTCCAGTTCGCCAGCAATGTCTTTTTTAGGACATGGTGCATGGGTACAGTGGGACACTTCCTTAGGTGGAGAAGGATAGTCCAGGAGCTCAAACATTTCAGCCCTGGGCTCGTCCTCCACAACCACCGGGAAGGGGATGGCCGTAGACATCTCCCCGGACAAAGGAAGCAAAGACAGACTCTCGGGAGGAGAAAGCTGTGTCTCAGGAGAGGGAGTGAGATCGGAAGGAAGACCTTCAGACTCCTCGTCAGAGAAATATCTGGGATCTTCTTCCTCTTCCCACGAGGCCTCACCCTCGGTGTCAGACACAAGTTCACGGACCTGTCGGAGACCTCACCTCGGGTGATGGGCCAGCCGGCGCCACGCTCGACGGTACCGGTGGCGCAAGCACTGCCGGTACCGGAGTGTTAGGGCGCAACAGCTCTCCCAGAATCTCTGGGAGAACGGCCCGGAGGCTCTCGTTGAGAGCGGCTGCAGAGAAAGGCATGGAGGTCGATGCAGGCGTCGACGTCAGAACCTGTTCCGGGCGTGGAGGCTGTTCCGGGCTGTCCAGAGTGGAGCGCATCGACACCTCCTGAACAGAGGGTGAGCGGTCCTCTCGGTGCCGATGCCTGCTGGGTGCCGACTCCCTCGGCGACCCAGAGCTCTCGGTGCCGACACTGGAAGGAGACCGATGACGATGCTTCTTCGACTTCTTGGAACGAAGCATGTCACCGGAGCTTCCCGGCACCGACGAGGAGGACGTAGAATCCAGCCGTCGCTTCCTCGGGGCCGAGGCCGAAGGAGGTCGGTCTCGGGGGGGCTGTACCGCAGGAGCCCTCAGGGTAGGGGGAGACCCACCCGAAGGCTCACCGCCACCAGCAGGGGAATGGACAGCCCTCACCTGCACTCCAGACGAAGCACCACCGTCCGACAACATCAGCCGACGAGGTCCCGGTACCACCTACGTCGATGCAGCTGTCCGATGTCTCAGCGCCGATGCAGAGGGCCGATGCCTCGATGCACTCGATGCACTGGTGGCCGAGGATGAAGTTCTGGACGCTGAAGACGTCGATGCACTCGATACCCCCGGTGCCGATGCCGACGAAGAGCCCGAGAACAAACGTTCCACTGGGCCAATCTCGCTACCTGAGTCCGCTTTTGCA
Organism: Microcaecilia unicolor; assembly: GCF_901765095.1. NCBI lineage: Eukaryota > Metazoa > Chordata > Amphibia > Gymnophiona > Siphonopidae > Microcaecilia > Microcaecilia unicolor. The sequence goes on along the minus strand of NC_044034.1, from coordinate 194,891,167 downwards.
AAAGGGAACACAGACTACAGGCCTGCGGGCGGTGCCCAGCCCCCAAGCACTGAAGACACGACGCGTGCCTGTCAGTGAGCGAGATGACCCGGGCGCACTGGGTGCACTTCTTGAAGCCGCTGGAAGACTTCGATGTCATGGGCGGAAAAATCACGCCGGCGAGATCAAAAGTCGAAATGGCGGAAAAGGCACCCAAAAAACAAGGGGAAGAAAACTTCGACCCGAGGCCTAAAAGCGGCCTACCCGACGACGAAAGAAAACTTACCGGGCGAAAAAGCTGAAAATAGCGGGGGGAAAAAAGGCCAGAGTCTTTTTTCACACAGAATGGTTTTTTTTTTTGAAACAACACGACGAACGCACGAGGTCGACTTTGCGGGGCCCGACACGGCGAAAACACGACCGTACCGAGCGCGGACAAAAGAAGACTGACGAACACGAGCCGGTTCGGGCGGGAAGACGGCCATGCATACGCCGTGCGCATGGGCGCGCGAGGACTAGCAAAGGCCTTTGCTAGTGAAGTTTCCAATTGGAGGGGCTGCCGTGGACATCACCCTATCAGTGAGAACAAGCAGCCTGCTTGTCCTCGGAGAACCTACAGTACCACTTTTGTCCACATGCTGTCCTTACTCCCAGCAGACACAATTCAGGACCACAGAATGGACATACCCATTCCTAGGGATATGTGTTGGACCACTGCTTGCCAAAAGTTCTGGGTATCTATGCTATTTGGAAATAAGGTGACCAGAACTGCAGATGGTACTGAAGGTTTGGTCACACTGCAGATCTGTACAGAATTGTTTCTATATTTATTTAATAAAAATATATCCCACTCAATTGTTATTGTTCTAGGTGGGGTACAATCAAATATTCATAATACAATCAAATATACAGTAAAAGTAAATGAAAACAAAAGGTTCAGAAATACAGGATGGACCTTGGTAACAAACAGTTGTACAAATCACGTTTTTCATCTGCTTGTGAAAAATACAAAACTTCACGTGTCCTAACTGCATTGGTAAGGTGATTCCATCAAAAAAGGTCCAGCAATAGAAAAAGACCTGTTACGTGTTTCAGTCACCTTGTAAGAATTTGAGGTGGACAGTCGTAATAAATTGCCAGTCCCAGAGCACAGTTGGCTTACTGAAGAATAAAGTTGTATCCATTGAATAAAATAAAATGGGGCATCCCTCCCAAAGCTTTAAAAATTATGCACAACACCTTGAATCTCACATGCCAAAATAACATGAACCAGCGTAGCGATGAAACCAGTGAGGTAATATGATCAAAATGAGAACTATCTCCGAGTTCAAGTGGTAACACCAGCAATCCATATGTAGACATCTAAGTGGTTTACAGTGTAAAAAAAAATAATAGGGGTAGAATCGGGGACAACTGGATGAAAACTCAGAGGTATACAAAAGAAAGAGAAGGTACATAAAGGTGAATATAATGAGGGAGGGATATATTACAATGCCTTCAGGGGAATCGGGGGAGGAGAGGGGAACAGATAGGACAAAAGCTACATTCATTTTACGGAGGGATCAGGGTTCCAGAAAAACCTGAGAGAATGTGTGCTTTAAGGCTGCTCTTAAAACATTCAATGCAAGAGTTTGTTACTGATTGGAAGAGGGAGGGCATTCCAAAGAGTTGGGTACAAGAACACCAGAGCAAGTGTTTCGTAGACAGTCAAGCCATATGTGGTGAAAGGAAGGGACAAATGAGCCACCAAATTCTGGACAGAGTGAAGAGCTTCTAGTATAGATAAAAGGCAGACCCAACAACAAAGAATTATAATAATCCAGCCGTGAAGAACAATTGAAAATCTACAGTTGCCAAAATACTTTTTCAACTGCCAACATAAATGGAGATGATAGTAAGAACTAGAAATCGAAGCTTTCGCAAAAGGCTTCGTAGTAAAGGCTAAAATAAATCTGTTTTGTTTTACATTCTTTTTTCTAATATTGTGGCAATCTTTCCGCCTTTTTGACAGCGGATTAACTGTCTAAACTAAATGATAATGCCAGTATGGTCACTGCACTGTGGATCTCAGTGCTGAATATGTGCTGAGCATTGGTATCGGCACTTAACTTAGCATGATGACTGTACCAGTTGAATATTGGCCGGATAAGGCCTTTTATCCATTTGCCAGCAGGTGATGAATGCGTAACGCAGACTCAGGAGTAAAGTCAGGAAGTATTTTTTTCACAGAGAGGGTGGTAGATATGTGGAATGCCCTCCCGCAGGAGGTGGTGGAGATGAAAACGGTAATGAAGTTCAAACATTCATGGGATAAACACAAAGGAATCCTGTTTAGAAGGAATGGATCTATGGAATCTTAGCAGAGATTGGGTAGCAACGCCGGTAACTGGGAAACAAAATGGGAGCTGGGCAGACTTCTACGGTCTACGCCCTGATCGTGACTGAATAGATAGGGATGGGCTGGAGTGTAAATTTTAAGGGGCTTTGATGTTAGCTTCAGAACTTAGTACAAGAACAGTAGTGGGGAGACTTCTATGGTCTGAGCCCTGAGAATGGCAAGGACAAATCAAACTCTGGTATAACGAATCACATACCATATAAAATGAGTTTATCTTGTTGGGCAACTACTGGATGGACCGTACAGGTCTTTATCTGCCGTCATTTCTATGTTACTTACTAAGTCGGGTTATGGTGGCCGTCAGCAGCGGTAAAAGGCGTGCAGGCTCGGCCCTTCTCTCTCTGTCAGCTCTGGTCCGCCCTCATTTCCTGTTTCTGCAAGGGCGGGAACAGAGCTGACAGAGAGAGAAGGGCCGAGCCTGCACGCCTTTTACCGCAGCTGCCGGCCGCTGTAAACCCGACACTTGGTAGTGAAGATGACTTTTAAAATTTGGAGCGAAGGGAGGGAGGGACGACGACGACGACACTCTCATGCGTGTGACGTCGCGTTCCGTGGCCTGGCAACTCTGCAGCGTTCCCTTCCAGTGATTGGTCACTGCTGTTTGTGACGAACCCGGAAGTACATGACATCAATTCAGGAGATGGATACAGCAGAGCACGAATGCTTCAAGGCTTCCCTTTCACAGAGTCAGCTTCAGAACGTTGGAGGTGCTTTTTTATTATATAGGATAAACTAACGTCTGTCTAACTCTGATCAATGCTTCTTAATCTGTGTGTGGGAGAAGAGATCTGGACTGAATGACATCTGTGAAAGAACTCATGCTGTTATCTGAATTCATACTCTAACAGGAACTAATGTTTGGAGGTCCTGCTTGCCTGGTATGGTGGGTAGGGTGTTGGAACAGCAGGGACGAGAAAAGACTGGAGGTTCTCCCCAAACACCACAATCATGATTTGAATCAACCCCAACAACTCTGACTGAGGCTAAAAGACAAAATAATCAAGAAGGGTTACTTCTCTGATAACAAAACGGGCTTACATAAATACGATCTTTCCAATGTTAGGACAAATCTTTTTTTGAACATTGCCTTTTCACTAACAAGCCAACAAGCCAGATTTATGGGTTTGGTGAGGGACTTTGTTTTGCAGTACAGTGACTGTTTTGAAAACTATTTCTTTTTAAAGTTGCACTGTTGTGTTTATTGTAAAGTACTCGAGGAGCTGGACTGGATGCCAACAGAAATATGTCTAGTCTCAGCTCAGTTTTCAGTTATCTCCACCTGCTGGTGGATGGACACAACTATCCCACAGGTGATGGAATAGTGAGAACATATGTAATGGAAAGACCAACTGAAATGTACAATGTTGGCGGAAATGTGGTATGCTGGGCAGATGGACATTGTCCTAAGATACAAATTTTTGGCATCCCAGCTAGACCTTCTCTTTTTTGCATTTTTAAGGTATAGTAACATAACATAGTAACATAGTAGATGACGGCAGAAAAAGACCTGCACGGTCCATCCAGTCTGCCCAACAAGATAAACTCACATGTGCTACTTTTTGTGTATACCTTACCTTGATTTGTACCTGTCCTTCTCCGGGCACAGACCGTATAAGTCTGTCCAGCACTATCCCCGCCTCCCAACCACCAGCCCCACCTCCCACCACCGGTTCTGGCACAGACCGTATAAGTCTGCCCAGCACCATCTCCGTCTCCCGCCACCGGCTTTGCCACCCAATCTCGTCTAAGCTCCTTAGGATCCATTCCTTCTGAGCAGGATTCCTTTATGTTTATCCCACGCATGTTTGATTTCCGTTACCGTTTTCGTTTCCACCACCTCCAAGCATCCACTACTCTCTCCGTGAAAAAATACTTCCTGACATTTTTCTTGAGTCTGCCCCCCTTCAATCTCATTTCATGTCCTCTCGTTCTACTGCCTTCGCATCTCCGGAAAAGGTTTGTTTGCAGATTAATACCTTTCAAATATTTGAACGTCTGTATCATATCACCCCTGTTTCTCCTTTCCTCCAGAGTATACATGTTCAGGTCCGCAAGTCTCTCCTCATACGTCTTGTAACGCAAATCCCATACCATTCTCGTAGCTTTTCTTTGCACCGCTTCAATTCTTTTTACATCCTTAACAAGATATGGCCTCCAGAACTGAACACAATACTCCAGGTGGGGCCTCACCAACGACTTATACAGGGGCATCAACACCCCCTTTCTTCTGCTGGTCACACCTCTCTCTATACAGCCTAACAACCTTCTAACTACGGCCACCGCCTTGTCACACTGTTTCGTCGCCTTCAAATCCTCAGATACTATCACCCCAAGATCCCTCTCCCCATCTGTACCTATCAGACTCTCCCTGCCTAACACATACGTCTCCCGTGGATTTCTACTCCCTAAGTGCATCACTTTGCATTTCTTCGCATTGAATTTTAATTGCCAAACCGTAGACCATTCTTCTAGCTTCCGTAGGTCCTTTTTCATGTTTTCCACTCCCTCCGGGGTGTCCACTCTGTTACAGATCTTAGTATCATCCGCAAATAGGCAAACTTTACCTTTTAACTCTTTGGCAATGTCACTCACAAATATATTGAATAGAATCGGCCCCAGCACCGATCCGCAGACGGAACCTTCCAATCTACATCCTGCAGATTGAAATCTCTCAACAACAGCACCTCTCTTTTCTTCCCCAACTTTTGAATACCAGCGATCAGATCTTTATCTAGGTCCTCCAATTGTGTCGGGGGGTCTGTAGACAACACCCACATGGACAGAGGTTCTATCCTCTCTTTTTAAGGTGATCCATATCGCTTCTTCCTTTCCCCAGTTCCCTGTCATTTCAGTCGCTGTGATATCATTTCTCACATACAGAGCTACTCTTCCACCTTTACGCCCCTCTCTATCCTTCCTAAAAAGATTATAGCCTGGTATGTTTGCATCCCATTCATGGGAACCATTGAGCCATGTCTCTGTGATTGCAACTATGTCCAAGTCTGCCTCCAAGATTAGGGCACGAAGGTCATGAACTTTATTGCTTAGACTGCGAGCATTTGTGGTCATCGCTTTCCATCTACATTTCCTAGAATGTATTTCGGTTTTAGTGATTTGGGGGTGTCTTTTCTTTTTGGGTACCTTCATATCTTTTTGTTCCACCTTCTTTGCTTTTTCTTTCGCCTCAGTTTTATTTTCAGGAGCATCACAGTGCTGTAGTGGAGCAAAAGAATTCTGTAGGGGCAAAACTTGTGAGGGCGGATGCTTCTGTGTCACATAACGAATCCTGCCTGAGCCTACTGTGAACCATCTATTCTTAGGTGGTATTATCCTTTGAGGCAGTGGTGAGAATTTGGTATGATTCTGTGCAGTATGATTTTGTGCAGTCCTAGAAGTTGCTTTAAGTGCATTCAATTCCTGCTTTACTTTGCTGAGCTCCTGTTTTAAACTAGCAAGCTGAAGACAGATAGGACAAGCTTTAAGTCTCCAGAAGCTTGGTCTTGAAACTAAAGCACCACAATTATTACAGAGAATAAAAGTCATCTTGATTTGTTGAAATGGGTATGAACAGGTGTACTATGATGGGGTTGTAATTAGGGTGGGGTTAATTTATGATACGTAGTATATTTGGTAAAGCTATATAGGAAGTGTCAGTCATGGGGTGGGTGGGCTTAAGCTAAGACCTATGGAATGTGTTTGCTG
>NC_044034.1:194624181-194779887 GCF_901765095.1 Microcaecilia unicolor | reverse complement strand
CGAGGAAACCTTGCTAGCGCCGTTTCATTTGTGTCAGAAACGGGCCTTTTTTACTAGTATCTAATATAATAATTTGCTCCTCCAACATTCCAATGTGTCTCACTGGGATCGTAACCACCTGCTGACATCACTCCTCCAACGTTCCAATGTGTCTCACTGGGATCGTAACCACCTGCTGACATCACTCCTCCAACGTTCCAATGTGTCGCTGGGATTGTAACCACCTGCTGACGTCACTCCTCCAACGTTCTCTGTGCCCCCTCCCTCCCAGTTCCATGGGACCCTGGAAATGGGAGGGAGGGAGGGGGGACACTGGAACTCGGAGGGAGGTGGAGGGGTAGGGGAGAGATGCTGCACATGGATGGATAGAGGGGGCAGGGCACAGTGGACGTTGCCTGCATATGGATGAATACAGGGGAGACAGCATAATGCAGGGGAGGGAGGGGACCCTGAAACTTGGAGGGAGGCAGGGAGGGGACGACCCTGGAACTCGGAGGGAGGGAGGGAGGGAGGGGGGCCCTGGCACACACACGCTCACCCAGTCTCACTCTCTCTCTGTCACACACACTCGCACATTAACTCTCTCTCAAACATACACACTCCGATGAGAACCTTGCTAGCGCCCATTTCATTTGTGTCAGAAACGGGCCTTTTTTTACTAGTACATACATATACACATACATACACATATGTGTTTGTGACTGAACAACTCACAAACTACCTATACAAAATCTCAATATTACACGACTCCCAGTCAGGATTTCGTTCAAACCACAGCACAGAAACAGTACTAGTCACTCTCATGACTAAATTCAAACAAATGATTGCAACTGGCAAGAACATACTACTTCTACAATTCGACATGTCTAGCACCTTCGACATGGTTGACCATGGAATACTACTACATATCCTCGAGTACTTCGGAACCGGAGGCAACATTCTTAACTGGTTCAAGGGGTTCCTAACCACAAGATCATACCAAGTGACATCCAAATCGATCACATCAGTCACATGGATACCTGAATGCGGAGTCCCACAGCGATCCCCCCTTTCACCGACTCTATTCAACTTAATGATGATACCCTTGGCCAAACTACTATCAAACCAAAATCTCAACCCATAAATATACACAGACGACGAAACGATTTACGTCCCATTTAATCAAGATCTAAAGGAAATCGCCAATGAAATCAACCAAAGTCTACAAATCATGCACTCATGGGCAGATGCATTTCAGCTGAAACTCACTGCAGGAAAATCCCAATGCCTAATACTCAACTCTCAACATAACACAAACAAATTCACCATCATTAACACACCTAAACTGAATCTTCCAATCTCAGACACCCTAAAAATTCTTGGAGTCACCATTGACCGACCTAACACTTGAGAACCATACGAAAAACACAACCAAGAAAATGTTCCACTCAATGTGGAAATCAAAAGAGTAAGACCTTTCTTCCCAAGGTCCATCTTCTGTAACCTGCTGCAATCAATGGTACTCAGTCATCTAGACTATTGCAAAGCACTATACGCTGGCTGCAAAGAGCAAATAATCAAGAAACTCCAAACAGCCCAAAACACTGCAGCTAGACTCATATTCGGTAAAACAAAATATGAAAGTGCCAAACCCCTACGAGAAAAGCTACACTGGCTCCCAAAGAACGCATCACGTTCAAGATATGCTCCCTAGTTCACAAAATCATTCACGGGGATGCCCCAGCCTACATGTCAGACCTGATAAACCTACCACCCAGGAATGCTAGAAAATCATCCCGCACATTCCTCAATCTTCACTTCCCCAACTGCAAAGGTCTAAAATACAAACTAATGCATGCGTCAACCTTTTCCTACCTGAGCACACAATTCTGGAATGCGCTGCCGCGTAATTTAAAAACGATCTATGAACTTACTAACGTCTGAAAACTACTGAAGACCCATCTCTTTAACAAGGCATACCACAAAGACCAACAAATGTGAACCTCTCCACATATATCCAGAATAGACTTATTATATCTGCTTGTTAGACTACTATCATGTCTTATCAAAATCATGTCACCCAAGATCCGTCTGTAATACTAAATATCTATCTTATCATGTATTTCCACTATTCATGATGTATTGTAAGTCACATTGCGCCTGCAAAGAGGTGGGAAATGTGAGATACAAATGCAATAAAATAAATAAATAAAAAATAAATATACACATACGCACATATACATACACAGTGCAATCCGCTTAAGTGCAAGGGTCTGGGACCAAAGAAGTGCATGCAGCTAACCGGAGCATGCACTTAACCGTTGTGACCCAAAGAAGCTTGAACATATGTACAATACTGTTTATTATTATTTTGACCATTAGAACTTGTGTACGTTTTTTTTTTTTTTTTGTGGAAGAGACCTGCTAACTAAACTACTCCCTCTGCTGACTTCCAAAGAGGGCCTCATCTCAACTACCTCTCCAAAGCAAGTCAAAACTTCTTTCACAATTCTGCTGGTATTTGAGGCCATGCAAGGGCTGGCTCTGATGAAACTTCGTCCTTACCCTCTGGTGACTGCAAAACTAAGAAGTCTGCCAGTACCCTGGTTTAAGGCATTCTTCCCGGGGGGTCACGTGACGCTATGCACGGGAGCGGACGCTAGTTGTTTTGCTCCTGCTCCCTCTTCGCCAAACCTGCATAGAATAACCTGAAATACAGAGCGAACTGATCCCATTACGCTGCACAAACACAACGGAGACAGTCGCAAGTGTGTAAAATCTAATTTTATTGATAATGGCAGCCAAAAACCCGCGTAAAGTCAAAGAGAAGAGCAGACCGGCGGAGGACAAGATGGCAGCTCCGACGAGCCCTGCAACATCACAAGTGGGTTCCGCATGGGCCGCCGAGATAGTATGAGAGGTAACCAGCGCCATGGAAGCGATCCTAGAAAAAAAGCTGGGCCCTTTGGCAGCTAAGCTAGAAGCTCTCCATAGTAATGTAACCCAAATCGGGGAGGATATGGCGACGTATCAGCAGCGCACCGGCGAATTGGAAGATCGCATGGTGAAGTTGGAAGAAGATCACAACAAACTTAAAAGGCTCGTTGACTCCTATGCCGACAAACTTGAAGACCTGGAAAACAGGTCCAGGCGCAATAATTTAAGACTGGTAGGCATGCCTGAAAATCAAGGGGATCATGACTTGAAGCGATTTTTGGAGGCCTGGCTAACTAAGGAATTGGAGTTACTGGCAGAACTGGGCCCCCTGAGGATAGAACGGGCGCATCGCTTGGGCCTAAAGCAGGTGAACACAGCAAGGTCAAGCGTGGTCATATGAAAGATTATTAACTTCGCTCATAGAACAGCGATTATGTAGGCGCTGCGAAGCGGTAAGGAGCTTTTTTGTGGTACTCAGAAAATATTATGCTTTCAGGATTACTCGGCGGGCGTGTCTGCACAACGGAAACTGTTTTCGCCTATTTGCTCTGAGCTGGTGAAGCAAAAGATCAAATTTGCGCTGTTGTACCCTGCAAAGCTGAGGATTACCTACCAGTCCTCCACTGACACCTATTCATCAATTGAAGAGGCGCAGAAATTCTTACAGCAGCTGGATTCCAATCGCTGAGTGGACCGGTTGAAAAGCAGCTGGATTACAATATTATGGCGGTAGCAACGCACTAGTTGTATGGACAACTGTGGAGAGTTGGTTAAGTTTGTTTGTCCCACAGAAGTTTTGGATTCTAAATACAGATTGGTTTCCCCGTATCAACGGAGTCTTTATGTACTATCCTTTGCATTTAGGGGACCCAGTCAATGGAAGGTTGTATTTCACAGAGTTCAGAGGTATTTTCTTCTCCTCACTGAAGTCTTCATTATATTTCAGAGACTGCAGGGAAATGGTTTGACTATTAAAATATGTTTGTATTGGGGGGTAATGATGGGAAGAGATGCTGCATGGAAGAATGTTTAGTGTGTTTGGGCACATAGTGGGGGGTAAGTAAATATGTCTGTGCATAAAAGGGGCGAACTAAGAGGGTTTAATGGGGGATTCTGACAAGAGAGTTAAGGTTTGGGATGGAGGGGCATTAAAAGTGACCCGATTCCTTTTGGGGGATCTTCGGGGAACAAGGGGGTTAAGTAAGGGTTAAGTACAGATTGCTTAAATGACAATGGCAGAGAAGTTCTGTCTACATGCAAGAGAGAAATCAGCGTGAATGGGCTAAAGAGAGCCGCCTCCGTCTCAAGAGGTGTATGGTAACTAGAATAGAAAACCCAATCCCTAACATGTCTTCATATAGACCCATCTCCCTTCTCAACCAGGAGGTAAAATTGTTTGCAAAAGGTACTATATAGATTAAATGTTCAGATACTTATGGATAAAACGGCACAGCAACTGGAGACCTGGAGAACATTAACATTGCCTCTGTCAGGACGCTTGTGCCTCATCCGAATGGTAATTCTTCCTAGGTGGCTATATGTGCTGCAAACTCTGCCAATGTGTTACTAAGAAAGATATTAGAGTCTTCTATCGTTAGTGATGAGATTCTGTTGGGCGTATAAGAAGGCTAAGATCCGATTAATTTGCCTCTGGGGAGGATGGAATCAGGGTGGGCTGGGATTACCTAACCTCAAATATTATAATATAGCATGTCTCCAGAGACATGTTAGGGATTGGGTTTTCTATTCTAGTTACCATACACTTCTTGAGATGGAGGCAGCTCTCTTTAGCCCATTCACGCTGATTTCTTTATTGCATGTAGACAGAACTTCTCTGCCATTGTCATTTAAGCATTCTGTACTTTTGGGTCCCATACAAGAAGCGTGGAGGTTTCTGGGGAAGGGTTTGGGAGGGGATGCACGGATCACAGATCTTTTAACCATTAAGGGGAACCCAAGATTTCCACCCGGGATGGCGAATCTGGTTTTTGTGAGATGGGAACAGATGGGTACCAGAAGCTTGCTGGTGGATAATGAGGGTGTGACTAAACCGTTAGATCAGTTAATCCCGCCTGATTCTATCAGATGGGGGGATACTTTTGCTCATTGTCAGCTAAAACATTATATTCGGTCCTAAAATTGGACTGGGGAGGAAAATTCAGGGAACTTTTACGGAGCTCTCAGAAGAGGCTCCCTCTATCTCCAGTATTCAGAAGAAATTATGGTCGTTGTTGCCTGGGGAGGAGCTGGCCCAGCTTAAAAAGAGATGGGAAGAAGATGTGGGGAGTGATCTTACCTCTTGGGATATTGTAGCTCATATTAGGGGAATACCTAAACTGATTAGTGGAGCGAGCTACCGCGAATGTGCTTTTCGAGTAACACACAGAGCCTATTTCACACAGGTTCAATTGTTTAGATCAGGGGGAATCAATACACCTATTTGTCAGAAATGTAACGTAACCGATAACACTTTCTATCATGCATTCTGGGGATGTACAATTATAAGGCGCTTCTGGAGACGAGTGGAGGCCTTTTTATCCCTTATGATGGCTGGTCGATTCAGAGGGACACCTGCCCAGTTGGTCTTGGACTGTCCTGGTTCATTTAGGGGATTGAAAGCGGATGAAATATTACTGTGTCGCAAACTATGTCTGCTAGCAAGGAAATGTATCTTGCAGTCATGGATTTCACCAGAATCTCCTGAGTTTTGGCACTGGCGCAATCAAGTACATCAATTACTGACGTGGGAAGCGCAAGAGGCCAAAGGTTCCTGTAAACGAAAAGGTAAAATTATGTATCATACCTGATAATTTTCTTTCCATTAATCATAGCTGATCAATCCATAGACTGGTGGGTTGTGTCCATCTACCAGCAGGTGGAGATAGAGAGCAATCCTTTTACCTCCCTATATGTGGTCATGTGCTGCCGGAAACTCCTCAGTATGTCGATATCCAAGCTCCATCAGCAGGACTCAGAGAATTACACCCACAAAGGGACACTCTGCCCAGCTCACCACCGCCGAAATGGGGGAGGGGAATTAACCCAGCTCATCCCCACACAAGTGGGGGAGGGGAATCCGTCCAGCTCATCCCCGCGGAGCGGGGGAGGGACACCACACCCGCCGATGCGGGGGGATCTGGCTTATCCTGCAACCGCGGGAGGAGCTGACTGACCCTAACACCGCCGAAGCGGGAGGGGTACAAAGCTGCCCCTACTGCCGCACAAAGCGGGAGGGAGCGCCAGCAGAATTTAAGTCTCAATCCAGCCCGTAAAACGGAGGGGAGAGGAATGCAGCAGCTCACTGTAACACAAATTCGTCTCAACTCTTGAAGAATCCATTGAAAAACTTGAACACGAAGTCCTCCTGAACAGGAACTGAAGACTAAACTTGAACCTGAAATGCAACCAGAATATAAACAATACAGATATCTGGGAGGGGCTATGGATTGATCAGCTATGATTAATGGAAAGAAAATTATCAGGTATGATACATAATTTTACCTTCCATATCATCATGCTGATCAATCCATAGACTGGTGGGATGTACCGAAGCAGTACTCACCCAGGGCGGACATAGAAATCCCTGACCGCAACACTGAAGCACCAAACCGGGCCTCCACCCGAGCAGCCACAGTCAAGCGGTAATGCCTGGAGAAGGTATGGGCCGATGCCCAAGTTGCCGCCTTGCAAATCTCTTCCAAGGAGACGGACCCGGCCTCTGCCATCGAGGCCGCCTGAGCTCTAGTGGAGTGAGCCTTCAGCTGGATAGGCGGCACCTTCCCCGCGGCCACATAAGCCGCTGCAATGGCCTCCTTGACCATCTTGCCACTGTAGGCTTAGCAGCCTGCAGACCCTTACGAGGACCTGCAAACAGGACAAAACAGATGATCCGACTTCCGGAAATCATTGGTCACTTCCAAGTATCTGATGATGACTCGTCTCACATCCAGATATTTGAGAGCAGAGTATTCCTCTGGGTAGTCCTCCCTACGAAAGGAAGGGAGACAGAGCTGCTGATTCACATGGAAGTGAGAAACAATCTTGGGCAGGAAGGAAGGCACTGTGCGAATAGACACTCCTGCCTCAGTGAACTGCAGAAAGGGCTCTCGACATGAGAGTGCCTGGAGCTCGGAAACTCTTCTGCCTGAAGTGATAGCCACCAAAAAGACTGCTTTCAACGTCAGGTCTTTCAGAGATGCCCTTGACAAGGGTTCAAAAGGCGGCTTCTGCAAGGCTCTTAGCACCAGGTTGAGATTCCACGCAGGCACCACTGAGTGCAGAGGAGGGCGCAGGTGATTAACCTCCCTTGAGAAAGCGCACCGCATCTGGCTGCGAAGCCAGGGAAGCACCCTTCAGGCGGCCCCTGAAGCAAGCCAGAGCCACTACCTGGACTTTAAGGGAACTGAGCGACAGGCCTTTCTCCAGACCTTCTTGCAGGAACGCCAACACTGAAGAAATTGGAGCAATGAAGGGAGAAAGTGAGCCTGCTTCACACCACGCTGCAAAGGTACGCCAAACCCTGGCGTAAGCAGTAGAAGTAGAGCGCTTCCTCGCTCTCAGCATAGTGGCGATGGACCCTTGTCTGAGAAGCCCTTCTTTCTCAGACGCTGCCGCTCAATAGCCAGGCCGTAAGACCAAAGGGGGAGGGATCCTCCATCACCACGGGACCCTGATGCAACAGGCCCTGCTCCACTGGCAGCCGCAGAGGATCGTCCACTGAAAGCCTGATCAAGTCCGCATACCAGGGACGTCTGGGCCAGTTCGGACCCACCAGGATTATCCGGCCCGGATGCTTTGCCACCCGGTCTAGCACTCTGCCCAACATGGGCCAGGGCGGGAAACACATAGAGAAGCTCCTGTGTCGGCCACTGTTGGAGAAGAGCATCTACTCCCAGGGATCGAGGGGTCCCGTCCTCTGCTGAAAAAGCACGGCACTTGGCAATTGGCCGATGACGCCATCAGATCTAGGCTCGGCTGGCCCCAGCGCTTCGTGATGTCCAAGAACGCCTGAGCAGATAGCTGCCACTCTCCGGGATCCAAGGTATGGCGACTGAGAAAGTCCGCCTTGACATTCATGACTCCGGCAATGTGGGCCGCTGACAGCTGTTCCAGGTTCGCTTCCGCCCGCTGGCATAGATTCATGGCCTCCTTGGCTAGAGGGGCGCTCTTGGTACCTCCCTGGCGGTTGACATAGGCCACAGCCGTGGCATTGTCGGACAGGACCCGTACTGGCTTCAACGCCAGTACCGGGATGAACTCCAAAAGCGCCAACCGAATGGCTCTGAGTTCCAGCAGGTTGATAGACCACTTTGCCTCTGCAGGAGACCAGAAGCCCCTGCACTGCCTTCCCAAGCGTGGGCTCCGCAGCCTGACAAAGAGGCGTCCGTCGTGACGACAATCCACTCCGGGGTCACCAGAGGCATTCCTGCAGACAACTTGTCTGTCTGCAGCCACCAGCTCAGCGCCTTGCGCACTGCTGGGTCCAAGGGAAGGCGCACAGCATAATCCTCCGACATCGGAGTCCAGCGCTGCAGCAGAGAGAGTGTTGTAGTGGTCTCATCTGAGCCCTGGCCCAGGGCACTACTTCCATCGTGGCCGTCATAGAGCCCAACAGCTGCACATAGTCCCAAGCCCGAAGAGGAGAGGCTACTAGGAACTGGTCCACCTGAGCCTGAAGTTTGACAATCTGATTGTCTGGCAGGAACACTCTGCCCACTTGGGTGTCGAATCAAACTCCCAGATACTCCAGGGACTGAAGTCGGGCGCAGCTGGCTCTTCTCCCAGTTGATGATCCACCCCAGGGAGCTCAAAAGAGCAACCACCCGGTCCACAGCTTTGCCGCACTCTGCATAAGAGGAGGCTCAGATCAACCAGTCGTCCAGATAAGGATGGACTTGTACTCCTTCCTTTCGCAGGAAGGCCGCGATGACCACCATTACTTTGGAGAAGGTCCGCGGAGCAGTAGCCAACCCGAAAGGGAGGGCTCTGAACTGGAAGTGTCGGCCCAGGACTGCAAAACGCAGAAAGCGTTGATGAGGAGGCCAGATGGGAATATGCAGGTACGCTTCCTTGATGTCCAAGGAAGCCAGGAACTCCCCTGCCTTCACTGCCGCTATAACAGAGCGGAGAGTCTCCATGCGAAAGTGCCGCACTTTCAAGGCCCCGATTTACCCCTTTGAGGTCGAGGATAGGCCGGACAGAATCTCCTTTCTTTGGTACCACAAAGTAAATGGAGTAACGTCCCTTGCCAAGCTGATTTTCTGGCACCGGAACGACCGCACCCAGGCGTATCAGGTTGTCCAAGGTCTGCTGCACTGCCACAGCTTTGACCGGAAACTTGCAGGGAGAGAGTACAAACCGTCTCTTAAGGGTCGGCAGAACTCTAGCTTGTAGCCGTCTCTGATGACTTCCAGCACCCAAGCGTCTGAAGTTACCTTGGTCCACTCGCCCAGAAACGAGGACAGGCGTCCTCCAATCTGCACTGGGCCATGGACCAGGACCCCCGTCATTGGGTACGAGACCCTGGGGGAGGACCGGAGGGCGCACCTCCGGGACGGCGGTCTCTGCGAAAGGAATGCTGCTTGGGGGAGAAGTTCCTTTTGAAGGAAGAGGGGGCAGAGGAGCCCGACTTGCCCGGGCCGGTACCGACGGGCTTCCTGAAACCGTCCCTCTGGAGATACCGGGGCGAGCACTGGCCCGAGCCCTGACCTCTGGTAACCCTCTTGCCCTTAGACGTGCCGAGATCTGTCACGATTGTGTCCAGCTCGACCCCAAAGAGCAGCTTGCCTTTAAAAGGCAACTTAGCCAGGCGGGACTTAGAGGCGTGGTCCACGGACCAATGTTTCAGCCAAAGCCAGCGCCGCGCAGAGACTGTCTGAGCCATACCTTTAGCCGAGGCTCTCAAGACATCATACAGTACGTCTGCCAAATAAGCCAAGCCCGATTCCAGGGCGGCCAATCAGCCCTCAAGGAAGGATCCGAGGGGGAAGCCCGCTGCACCATCGTCAGGCACGCCCTGGCCACATAGGAGCCGCAAACTGAGGCCTGCAAAACTTAAGGCAGCGCCTCGAAGGACGACCTTAAAGCCGCTTCCAATCTTCTTGTCTTGGGCGTCTTTTAGGGCCGTGCCACCTTCCACCGGCAACGCCGTTTTCTTAGTCACTGCAGTGATTAAAGAATCCCACAGTAGGCCAAATAAAGGCCTCACGTTCACTTTTCAGGCAAAGGATAGAGGCGGGGACATAGCCCCTAGCCACTTTGAGGCTCGCTCCGGGACATCCCATTGAGCCGAAATTAAGGTGTGCATGGCATCATGCACGTGGAAGGTTCTAGGCGGGCGCTTCGTCCCCAGCATAATGGCAGAGCCAACAGGGCTGAGGGAGAGACGTCCTCTGGCGAGGAAATCTTCAAAATGCTCATGGCCTGCAGTAACAGGTTGGGCAAATCCTCTGAGCGAACGATCCGCGCTGCAGAGGGGTCATCCGCTCCATCCGAGCGGAATCTGTCTCCTCCAAGGAATCCCCAAAGGACCGTTGGGAGAACTCAGATACGCTGCCCTCATCTACATCAGAGGAAACAGCGTCCTCTAAGGCCTGGGAATCTACCCGAGGGCGTTTACCTTCCGGGGGCCTCAACCCCTTTATCGGACAAGGGAGAAGGGGCAGCGTTTTGCATAAGGAAGGCCTGATGCAGCAGCAAAATAAACTCGGGGGGAGAAACCCCCAGACTGTGTATTTCAGCAGCCTGGGCCACAGCCCTAGACGCACCCTCAACCGGCGCTCGCAAGAGCGGGGGAGAAACATGCTGCGCATCCAAGATGGGTCCGGCGCTACACTCCGCGAAGGAGCCGCGCGGGAAGAACGGCGCTTAACTTTAGCCGCTTTTTTGCCGTCGCCCAAATCAAGGGCGGCCATGGCAATGAACGTCTCCCAGCTCAAGGGCGGCCCAAGAAGAAGCCGTCCGAGCAGAGTGGCCGGCCAAGATGGCGGAGGCGAACAGCGGGGGATGGGCGTTTATGGCGGGAAAAAACCGCCGCGCCGGAGGAAGACCCGGGACACTGACCGGCCTCCAAACTGACACCCAACAAGGGCGAATCAGACTTTAAAACCCCACCTCTCCGCTAGAAGCGCACACGCGGGTCCGGGGAGCGATTCTTCGCGCCCTCGCCCTCCGACGCCATAGGCCACGTGGAGATCAATCGGGGAACCCCCTGCCCGCTATAAAAGGTAAAAAGTACCTGCTTCTCGCTCCGAGCTGTTAACGACCTGGTGTCCCAGTGAGTAGCTGCAATAAACGTTTAAATAAACGTCGAAATAAACGCCTTAAGGACGTCCAAAGTTTATTTTTTTTTTAAACGGAGCCAGCGGGAGGGGGGAGCAAAGGAGGGACCTGGCGCCACCAGGTTTGCACTTGCTCAAGAAGAGCCCTCAACCCCAGGTACTCAACAAAACCTAAAGATTAGGCTTGGAGACCCTAGCAGAGCTGCTGCTGTGTGTGACCACCACCTGCTGAGATAGAGAACATACTGGGGAGTTTCCGGCAGCACATGACCACATATAGGGAGGCAAAAGGATTGCTCTCTATCTCCACCTGCTGGTAGATGGACACAACCCACCAGTCTATGGATTGATCAGCATGATGATATGGAAGCTGGATTTCTCAAGATTTGGGGACCCTTTCTAGACAAACTCACATAATGTGGCAGAAGCCTTATTCTAAATAAGTTATGAATGACAGAAGCTGTAATGAATATCTTTATATTGGAGCTCACACAGTGTATACAAGGGGTGTGGGGTAGGGTGGAGGAGGTGGGATGGAGGGGGGAGGCTGAGAGGGCTTGCACTTTGGTAGGGGGGTTAGGGGGTAAAAAGGATAAAAACTTGAGTGACGGTTTGTAAAATATGTATGTTACTGGTTCCAGACTATTTCTGTCTTTTGTGAATATATTGAGACATATATTAACTCTTCCCCAGCTGAACTTCGATCTTGTGGCAACGTTCCTCTATCACCTGTGAAAGTCACAGCCAAAAACACTACACTGTCAGCAGGAAGAGTGCCACTACACAGTGCTACGTCAGGCCTTGTCAAAGCAAGTTGCAGCTCCAGGCTTAAGGATGTATCAAGCATAAGACAGGATTCCCACACATCAACGAACCTCTCTTGGAGCCAGAATTCTGCCGAACAAACTTATGCATTGGTCCTGGAGGAGGCAAAAGTGAGGATTCAGATGGAAAAAACACTTGTCTTTAGGCTGCACTTCATCTCAAGGACACCTCCAAGATAGTTTTTGGGAGGGGTCAGAGCACAACAAGGTTAGTCAGCATTATCTGGATATGGAAGGCACGTATTGTGTCTTCAATAAAGTATCATAGAATAAAAACAATATATTCTTTTAAATACCAACTAGTCACATTGACATCTGTCAAACATTTATCTGATAGTGTTCACTGGACGTCACTCAAATTACAGCATCAAAGCATTGCTATATAAAATTGTCTTTTAACATCTTTCAATAATGGCGACAAAAATCTTGCAGGCTATGCACTATTCTATAAAGTGAGTGCACCCTTTATAGAATAGCATTCATCACTAACTGATAAAAGCAGCTGTAAATGCTGATGGCCAACTTGGGCACTTCTCCAGGCGAATTCTGTAACACGACTGCAACTTTTGGAATGCCCCAACATGCCCCCTGGCATATGTCAAACAGTCCCCATCCAAGACATATGCGCGGAGACTACCTTGAAACAGCGTCCTGTAACGCGAAACATGGATCTGTGTTGGTTGACATCTGGTCTCCAGCAGTATGAATATAAGGAAAAGCTATTTGGCTAATCGCTAAACTGAAAGCTAAGTAATTCAGTATATTATGAAATGCTATGTGCAATAAGCTGAAGAATTTAAATATTATTTATAATTGATAAAAGAAAAAAAGAAAAAAAAAAAGTTGGATAAAATACATTTAAGGATCGATGAGGATTGCATTACGCCCCTTTTGATATATGCTAGGCTCATTTAGCCTTATTAGGGGAAGGTGCGCTGATCTGATAGATCCTTTAAGAACGCTATGTTTCCTGAATGCAGTGGACTGTGTCTGAAAGAAATATTGATGGATGGATGGATTGAAGTAGAGCACATATTTAATAGATTGTGTGTGAGCTCCCTTCTGTATAAATAATTTGGTGCTTATTAACTATGCTTATAGAATAGCACGCAGCGAGATGCTCATGCAAATTAAGACTGCCAATTATCAATAATTGGTTGTTAGCATCCAATTATTGAGGTTTCTGAGCTCATTAGTCAATCTGATGCGAGCATGAAATTGGATGTGGAAATTTGGCCATGATATATAGAATCTGGGGGTATATGCCTAAATCACGTCACTCAAACTCCTCCCCTCAACACGCCTACTCTAAAGCCACGTATGAGTAAGCGCCTAACTGTAGCGTGCATAGTTTTACATGAGAAGCAAGTTCCTAATAGGCCTTTTATGCAGATATGACATATATGCAAGAAATACTCTCTATAAAAATTACTTTGGTCAGTACATGGCAGGCTGTTTCCTGCAGTTTATATTTGATTACTCACCTTTCCAAATCCAAGCTCAAGTTACGTTACATACAGATACAGTAGGTATGTCCCTGCTCAAGAGGGCTCACAATCTAAGTTTTGTACCTGGGCTCAACAAATTATCCCAATTTCAAGCTGAACTGCTTAGGATATAAACACAGTTTCAGTTCCAGTTTCCACTTTCAATATGCAACCTTAGGCAGTCCATCAAGTACAAAAGGAGAGGACAGATGTGATGCAAATATGTGAATATCTAAGCAGGCTTCAATAAGGTCTATCAGTTTTTATAGAATGAGACCTTCAAAGACAATACGGGTGAAAAGGAATGTGAGAAAATAAAAAAGAATGGTGAAAACTAGGGACAGACTTCTAGCAGAGATCACACTGACCTGCACTCAGATTGCACAGCAGCTACATCTTCTCAGCAGGTTATTCAAGAAGGAACGAGTTAGTAAAAGTCTTGCGGATAATCTGAAGAACATGAAAACTCAGAACAATGCTTACCTTTGTAAGTCACTGGAATGGTTCCGGTGAGACTCATCAGCTCCCTGGAGGTTCCATCATTAAAAACTAAAACACATAACCAGTAGCAAATTACTGGACCATCTTTCCTTATCTTACCTTCACTCTTCAAAATACTGAAAATTATGGCTATTAAAATGATGCAGCAAGTGAACACAAAACACATTGGTGGCAATTCTATAAGTGGGCACCTCCCTTTAGGTGTGCAGATGAAGCGTAGTGAGCATCCAGATTCTATTACAGAATACTAGTGCATGTGTGTGTGTATGTATATATATATATATATATATATATATATATATATATATATATACATACACACACACACATTGGCATACCTACATGTAGGGGTGCCCACATACCAGGTCTATGCCAGGCGTAAATGGGCACACCTAAGTGTGGCAAAACAGTGCCTGCAACTTACAGTAATCTGTAAGTTGTGCGTTTATGTGGGAGATCTTCCGATGTTCTACCCATGTGTACCCCCCTTGCAACTGCATGCTATGCGACTAAAATGCGCCCTGGCACTTTTTGCTGCATTTGTGCACGCAAAGCATGTGTAATTGCAGGCATACAGTTTTAGAATTGCCTTTATTAGGTACATTGTCATTTTTCCCGAGCTTTAGATGAGCAGATAAGGATCTGACAAACTCAGTTCACATTTTAGGTGAAGTTTTTCAATTAATTCAGCAGTTTCCTCCTTCTCCATTGTATTTCTAGCGCAGTCAAAACCAGTGCTGGGATCTGCTGCTGAGGCTGTGTTCACAGCTGCCTGGGGATTTTTCTTCCTTTATTATTCCTACCCCCAACATTACTAGCCTGGTCATTTGCAGTGATGATCCAGAACAGGGGACCATGCATCAGGGCAACCTCAGGAAATCTGCAATGATGGGCCAGACCCTTAAGTGATGACCAGGACTTATTTTCCCATACTGATTATGAACGCAGCCTCCACAGTATCACCAGCCCTATCCGAACTGGGGAGCGTAAGAACTGACTTGGGAATCAACCAAGGGATATTCTGTGGAGGGCTTTACCAAAACTGTAAGAACAGTCTAGAGTGTGGCAGATAAGATTCAATTCTAAAAAATTAAGAATCATACATTTTGGTTGCATAAACCCAAAAAGAGAGGTACAATAAAGGGAGTAAAGCACATTGGTGCCCAAAAGAAGAGCAGGTCCTGGGAGTGATCATATCTGATAATCACAAGGTTAGAAAAGATGACAGCAAAAGCCAGAAGAATGCTTTGAGCACACAGGGAGAGGAATGGCCAGCAAGAGAAAGGAGGGGAAAGGGGATGGGACTTGATATCCTGCCCTGTGGTTACAATCAAAGTGGTTTACAAGTTATATACAGGTACTTATTTTGTATCTGGGGCAATGGAGGGTTAAGTGACTTGCCCAGAGTCACAAAGAGCTGCAACAGGAATCAAACCCAGTTCCTCAGGTTCTCAGGCCACTGCATTAACCACTAGGCTACTCCTCAAGTCTCTGCTGAGTTCTTATTTACACAATTCTGGTGACTGCACCTTCAAAAAAGATAAGCACAGGCTACTAAGGTGGTCATCATAAAGCACATGGATACAGACTTAAAGATCCCAACATGCATAGTCTGGAAGAAAGGCAAGAAAGGAGAGCTATAATGGTAAAATTATGTATCATACCTGATAATTTTCTTTCCATTAATCATAGCTGATCAATCCATAGACTGGTGGGTTGTGTCCATCTACCAGCAGGTCGAGATAAAGATCAAACCTTTTGCCTCCCTATATATGGTCATGTGCTGCCGGAAACTCCTCAGTATGTCGATATCAAAGCTCCATCAGCAGGACTCAGCACTTAGAGAATTACACCCACAAAGGGACACTCTGCCCAGCTCACCACCGCCGAAACGGGGGAGGGGAATTAACCCAGCTCATCCCCACACAAGTGGGGGAGGAGAATCCGTCCAGCTCATCCCCGCGGAGCGGGGGAGGGACACCACCCAGCCGATGCGGGGGGATCTGGCTTATCCTGCAACCGCGGGAGGAGCTGACTGACCCTAACACCGCCGAAGCGGGAGGGGTACAAAGCTGCCCTACAGACGCACGAAGCGGGAGGGAGCGCCGGCAGAATTTAGGTCTCAATCCAGCCCCGTAAAACGGAGGGGAGAGGAATGCAGCAGCTCACTGTAACACAAAATCGTCTCAACTCTTGAAGAATCCAATTGAAAAAAACTTGAACACGAAGTCCTCCTGAACAGGAACTGAAGACTAAACTTGAACCTGAAATGCAACCAGAATATAACCAGTACAGATATCTGGGAGGGGCTATGGATTGATCAGCTATGATTAATGGAAAGAAAATTATCAGGTATGATACATAATTTTACCTTCCATATCATCATGCTGATCAATCCAAAGACTGGTGGGATGTACCGAAGCAGTACTCACCCAGGGCGGGACATTGAAATCCCTGACCGCAACACTGAAGCTCCAAACCGGGCCTCCGCCCGAGCAGCCACAGTCAAGCGGTAATGCCTGGAGAAGGTATGGGCCGATGCCCAAGTTGCCACCTTGCAAATCTCTTCCAAGGAGACGGACCCGGCCTCTGCCATCGAGGCCGCCTGAGCTCTAGTGGAGTGAGCCTTCAGCTGGATAGGCGGCACCTTCCCCGCGGCCACATAAGCCGCTGCAATGGCTTCCTTGACCCATCTTGCCACTGTAGGCTTAGCAGCCTGCAGACCTTTACGAGGACCTGCAAACAGGACAAACAGATGATCCGACTTCCGGAAATCATTGGTCACTTCCAAGTATCTGATGATGACTCGTCTCACATCTAGATATTTGAGAGCAGAGTACTCCTCTGGGTAGTCCTCCCTACGAAAGGATGGGAGACAGAGCTGCTGAGTCACATGGAAGCGAGAAACAATCTTGGGCAGGAAGGAAGGCACTGTGCGAATAGACACTCCTGCCTCAGTGAACTGCAGAAAAGGCTCTCGACATGATAGGGCCTGGAGCTCGGAAACTCTTCTGGCTGAAGTGATAGCCACCAAAAAGACTGCTTTCAATGTCAGGTCTTTCAGAGATGCCCTCGACAAGGGTTCAAAAGGCGGCTTCTGCAAGGCTCTTAGCACCAGGTTGAGATTCCACGCAGGCACCACTGAGTGCAGAGGAGGGCGCAGGTGATTAACTCCCTTGAGAAAACGCACCACATCTGGCTGCGAAGCCAGGGAAGCACCCTTCATGCGGCCCCTGAAGCAAGCCAGAGCCGCTACCTGGACTTTAAGGGAACTGAGCGACAGGCCTTTCTCCAGACCTTCTTGCAGGAACGCCAACACTGAAGAAATTGGAGCAATGAAGGGAGAAAGTGAGCCTGCTTCACACCACGCTGCAAAGGTACGCCAAACCCTGGCGTAAGCAGTAGAAGTAGAGCGCTTCCTCGCTCTCAGCATAGTGGCGATGACCTTGTCTGAGAAGCCCTTCTTCCTCAGACGCTGCCGCTCAATAGCCTGGCCGTAAGACCAAAGGGGGAGGGATCCTCCATCACCACGGGACCCTGATGCAACAGGCCCTGCTCCACAGGCAGCCGCAGAGGGTCGTCCACTGAGAGCCTGATCAAGTCCGCATACCAGGGACGTATGGGCCAGTCCGGACCCACCAGGATTATCCGGCCCGGATGCTTTGCCACCCGGTCTAGTACCCTGCCCAACATGGGCCAGGGCGAGAACACATAGAGAAGCTCCTGTGTCGGCCACTGTTGGAGAAGAGCATCTACTCCCAGAGATCGAGGGTCCCGTCCTCTGCTGAAAAAGCACGGCACTTGGCAATTGGCCGATGACGCCATCAGATCTAGGCTCGGCTGGCCCCAGCGCTTCGTGATGTCCAAGAACGCCTGAGCCGATAACTGCCACTCTCCGGGATCCAAGGTATGGCGACTGAGAAAGTCCGCCTTGACATTCATGACTCCGGCAATGTGGGCCGCTGACAGCTGTTCCAGGTTCGCTTCCGCCCACTGGCATAATTTCATGGCCTCCTTGGCTTGAGGGGCGCTCTTGGTACCTCCCTGGCGGTTGACATAGGCCACAGCCGTGGCATTGTCGGACAGGACCCGTACTGGCTTCAACGCCAGTACCGAGAGGAACTCCAAAAGCGCCAACCGAATGGCTCTGAGTTCCAAGAGGTTGATAGACCACTTTGCCTCTGCAGGAGACCAGAGCCCCTGCGCTGTCTTTCCCAAGCAGTTGTCTCCCCAGCCTGTCAAAGAGGCGTCCGTCGTGACAACAATCCACTCCGGGGTCACAAGAGGCATTCCTGCAGACAACTTGTCTGTCTTCAGCCACCAGCTCAGCGCCTTGCGCACTGCTGGGTCCAAGGGAAGGCGCACAGCATAATCCTCCGACATCGGAGTCCAGCGCTGCAGCAGAGAGTGTTGTAGTGGTCTCATATGAGCCCTGGCCCAGGGCACTACTTCCATCGTGGCCGTCATAGAGCCCAACAGCTGCACATAGTCCCAAGCCCGAAGAAGAGAGGCTACTAGGAATTGGTCCACCTGAGCCTGAAGCTTGACAATCCGATTGTCTGGCAGGAACACTCTGCCCACTTGGGTGTCGAAATGAACTCCCAGATACTCCAGGGACTGAGTCGGGCGCAGCTGGCTTTTCTCCCAGTTGATGATCCACCCCAGGGAGCTCAAAAGAGCAATCACCCGGTCCACAGCTTTGCCGCACTCTGCATAAGAGGGGGCTCGGATCAACCAGTCGTCCAGATAAGGATGGACTTGTACCCTTTCCTTTCGCAGGAAGGCCGCGATGACCACCATTACTTTGGAGAAGGTCCGCGGAGCAGTAGCCAACCCGAACGGGAGGGCTCTGAACTGGAAGTGTCGGCCCAGGACTGCAAAACGCAGAAAGCGTTGATGAGGAGGCCAGATGGGAATATGCAAATACGCTTCCTTGATGTCCAAGGATGCCAGAAACTCCCCTGCCTTCACTGCCGCTATAACAGAGCGGAGAGTCTCCATGCGAAAGTGCCGAACTTTCAAGGCCCGATTGACCCCTTTGAGGTCGAGGATAGGCCGTACAGAACCTCCTTTCTTTGGTACCACAAAGTAAATGGAGTAACGTCCCTTGCCAATCTGATTTTCTGGCACCGGAACGACTGCCCCCAGGCGGATCAGATTGTCCAAAGTCTGCCACACTGCCACAGCTTTGACCGGAGACTTGCAGGGAGAGAGTACAAACCCGTCTCTTAAGGGTCGGCAGAACTCTAGTTTGTAGCCCTCTCTGATGACTTCCAGCACCCAAGCGTCTGAAGTTACCCTGGTCCACTCGCCCAGAAACGAGGACAGGCGTCCTCCAATCTGCACTGGGCCATGGACCAGGGCCCCGTCATTGGGTACGAGACCCTGGGGGAGGACCGGAGGGCGCACCTCCGGGACGGCGGTCTCTGCGAAAGGAATGCTGCTTGGGGGAGAAGTTCCTTTTGAAGGAAGAGGGGGCAGAGGAGCCCGACTTGCCCGGGCGGGACCGACGGGCTTCCTGAAACTGTCCTCTGGAGATACCGGGGCGAGCACTGGCCCGAGCCCTGACCTCTGGTAACCTCTTGCCCTTAGACGTGCCGAGATCGGTCACGATTTTGTCCAGCTCGACCCCAAAGAGCAGCTTGCCTTTAAAAGGCAACTTAGCCAGGCGGGACTTAGAGGCGTGGTCAGCAGAGCAATGCTTCAGCCAAAGCCACCGCCGCGCAGAGACTGTCTGAGCCATACCTTTAGCCGAGGCTCTCAAGACATCATACAGCAAGTCTGCCAAATAAGCCAAGCCCGATTCCAGGGCCGGCCAAATCAGCCCTCAAGGAAGGATCCGAGGGGGAAGCCCGCTGCACAATCGTCAGGCACGCCCTGGCCACATAGGAGCCGCAAACTGAGGCCTGCAAACTTAAAGCAGCCGCCTCGAAGGACGACCTTAAGGCCGCCTCCAATCTTCTGTCTTGGGCGTCCTTTAGGGCCGTGCCACCTTCCACCGGCAACGCCGTTTTCTTAGTCACCGCAGTAATTAAAGAATCCACGGTAGGCCAAAGAAAGGCCTCACGTTCACTTTCAGGCAGAGGATAGAGGCGGGACATAGCCCTAGCCACTTTGAGGCTCGCTTCCGGGACATCCCATTGAGCCGAAATCAAGGTGTGCATGGCAACATGCACGTGGAAGGTTCTAGGCGGGCGCTTCGTCCCCAGCATAAAGGCGGAGCCAACAGGGGCTGACGTCCTCCAGAGAGGAAATCTTCAAAATGCTCATGGCCTGCACTAACAGATTGGGCAAGTCCTCTGAGCGAAAAATCCGCGCTGCAGAGGGGTCATCCGCTCCATCCGAGCGGGAATCCGTCTCCTCCAAGGAATCCCCAAAGGACCGTTGGGAGAACCCAGATACGCTGCCCTCATCTACATCAGAGGAGACAGAGTCCTCTAAGGCCTGGAAATCCACCCGAGGGCGTTTACTTCCGGGGGCCTCAACCCCTTTATCGGACAAGGGAGCCGGGGCAGCGTTTTGCATAAGGAAGGCCTGATGCAGCAGCAAAATGAACTCGGGGGAGAAACCCCCCAGACTGTGCACTTCAGCAGCCTGGGCCACAGCCCTAGACGCACTCTCAACCGGTGCTCGCAAGAGCGGGGGATAAACATGCTGCGCATCCAAAATGGCGTCCGGCGCGACACTTCGCAAAGGAGCCGCGCAGGAAGAACGGCGCTTAACTTTGGCCGCTTTTTTGCCGTCGCCCAAATCAAGGGCGGCCATAGAATTAACGTCTCCCACCTCAAGGGCGGCCCAAGAAGAAGCCGTCCGAGCAGAGTGGCCGGCCAAGATGGCGGAGGTGAGCAGCGGGGGATGGGCGTTTATGGCGGGAAAAACCGCCGCACCGGAGGAAGAACCGGGACACTGACCGGCCTCCAAACTGACACCCAACAAGGGCGAATCAGACTTTAAGACCCCAGCATCCCCGCTAGAAGCGCACACGCGGTCCGGGGAGCGATTCTTTGCGCCCTCACCCTCCGACGCCATAGGCCACGTGGAGACCAATCGGGGAACCCCCTGCCCGCTACAAAAAAGGTAAAAATTACCTGCTTCTCGCTCCGGGCTGTAACGAACTGGTGTCCCAGTGAGTAGCTGCAATAAACGTTTAAATAAACGCCCTTAAGGACGTCCAAAATTTATTTTTTTTTTTTTTTAAACGGAGCCAGCGGCAGAGGGGAGAAAAGGAGGGACCTGGCACCACCAGGTTTGCACTTGCTCAAGAAGAGCCCTCAACCCCAGGTACTCAACAAAACCTACAAATTAGGCTTGGAGACCTAGCCAGAGCTGCTGCTGTGTGTGACTACCACCTGCTGAGATAGAGAACATACTGGGGAATTTCCGGCAGCACATGACCACATATAGGGAGGCAAAAGGTTTGCTCTCTATCTCCACCTGCTGGTAGATGGACAACCCACCAGTCTATGGATTGATCAGCATGATGATATGGAAAGAAACATTTAAATACCTTCACGGTATAAATGCATTAGAAGCAGGCCTCTTTCACTTGGAAAGAAGCTAGATAACAAGGGGGCTTAGGATGAAGATGAAAGGAGAAGAGACTCAGGAGTAATATAAAAAAAATATTTCTTTACTGAAAGGGTGGTGAGCAGCCTCCCTGTGGAAGCAGTGGAGATAAGAACTGTATTTGAATTCAAGAAAACTTCAGACAAGCACAGAAGATCTCTAAAGGAAATGAAAATATTTTAGGGCTTTGTAGTTGGTATGGATGAGGAGAACTTAATAGAAAATGATGGCAGATAAATCATATGGCTTATGTTTCTGTACAAGGCAGTGCAAAGTTCTTGCCACTGGGCCGGGTTGACCCTTCAGTCCCTTAATGTACATCACTACTTTAAATAAATGTCAGTACTATCATGAAGCTCTAATATTCTATACCAGTGAAACAAACAGGTAAGTGTAGCACAAAAATACTTGTTGTTAACTGTTTAAACTTTAAAACTCTGGGTCTCTTATCAAGGTGCGCTAGCGGTTCCCAAATGGCAATGTTAATGAAGTCCATTCAAAATGAATGGGTTTTGTCAGAATGCCGCACTGGGGACTGGTAGCGTGGTTTGATAAAAGAGGCCCTAAGTGATTCCCATAGAAAAGGGTTTGCATACAGAATACAGCCAGTACTCAGTCTTATCAAATATCCTCATTGTGAAGTAGACATGGAAAGAGGAAAGATATTTATATTGTATTCTTTACGGACCTAATTAAAACTATTTAGTTAAGATAACAAATATGTCCACTCACCATATCCATCCATGACAGGTTTGAGATCCTTGTAGGTAGTAATAACACTTGTAATCTCATGCACTGTTAGGTCTCTGTATTTGTACTAAAATAAGAGAGTTTTAAAAAAATGGTTAATACAAACTGTAGACCTTTCAAAATCGGAGTGGACAAGTAGCTAGAGCAGCAAGTTGAGAAATAGCAAAGTCACCCTGAGAAAAGTCAGTTTAAGAAAGAGCTTAAAACATGTTTATTTCAAGAGGCCTATGATCATGAGACTCTTTAAATGCTGTACTTCCCCAGATTAGTATGTTGTTTTAGAAATCAGGTTTATATTTTATGTTATTATTGTATGTGAATTGTTAATTATGTATTTTTTTTGTAACCCACCTAGGACTGTGGATGGAGCGGAATATACATTTGTAAAATAAAGTCAATCAATCTTGGGCAAGTCATGTACTACTTCATTGCATTCTATATGAAGCTGCTTAAATTTGCCACGGATTGGATGTGTAAATTTATAGAATAGCACCTACATAGATAAGTGTACATTTACATATGTAAGTGTTAGCTGAGCACTCAGTGCTATACAATAATGCACACAACTAAATTCTATATAAGCCGCCAAAATAAATCAATGCTGAAAAAAGCACTAGTCTATAAGCTGCACTTAAAGTTAGGTGTGGTTTATAGAGTAGTGCTTATGTTTGGGAATCATGCCCAACTTTAGACGCAGTCACTTGCACCAACTGAAACAAAGTGCAAATACCATCTACATTAGACATGTATCCCCATTTCCCTGTAACAACATGTGTTAATTTCTGACCATGACCCTCCCATTTCTGTGCCCCCTTTTTCGGATCCCATGCCTAAATTTACGTGTATACAGTTCAATTGAGGAGAAGTGAAAATAAACCTACAATTGAGAGACTACTAACTGCAGCACAGGACAGCAGATTCCAGGCAAGATTGTTCAGTCAGCATATAAAAACAGTAAAATGCACATTTGTGGATCAGAACTGTAAACTGTTATGCATCTAGTCCCTGTGTTGATGTCAGGTGACCTGTATACAAAAAGGCACAATAAGCTAGCACACACAGGAAAGCGCCATCACTTTGGAATGCTTTGCCTAAGGAAATCCAAGCGGATTCTAATTATAAAAAAAGTTACAGTTCTTTAAAAAAAAAAAATGCACTTTTAAGTTAGCTGTTTTTCTCTGTAGATTAGGAAATGAGTATATTCAGTGTAAAAAGTTTTTTTTGTTAAAAGCTTAGGGTTTTATAACTTCTGTTGGAAAGACTTTTAAAAATGGAATGTTCTACCTGTCTGTGTTTACTCTTAATTCTGAATGAGCGATGTTGTTTGATTGTAGTTTAGGTCTTTCTATAGACTGATGAGTACTTTTCTACTTATTTTATTTGGATTACATTGTGTTAACCACTCTGATCTGAAAAGCTGGGCAGTATACCAAGTTTTTAAATAAAGATCTCATCCACTAGAAACTGAGCAAACATTATAATATCACTATACCAGAAAAACACTAGGATTATGACCCTGATGGAACGATAGAGAAATGATCATCTAGGCCAGGGCATTCCCATTCCAAATGATGAAAAGTTCAATGCAAGAAAGCCAGACATTGTTATATAAGATAAAATAAATATGAATGGTATTGTTAATAGAAGCATCAGTGTCAAGTGAAGAGAGAGAAGATCCTCAAATATCTCTATATATAAAAGGCACCACCAACGTTCTAAATGAAGCCTCCAGCGGAAGTGTGAAGGGGGAGAGATATCCGGTTTCCCCATGAGTGTCTGCCCCGCCTTCGCTCTCTCTGTAACACAAACAGTGAAGGAAAACACAGCAAAGCACGAAATCAAATCGCTCTCTCTGTAACAGTGAAGGACTCAGAGGGGGGAGGGGAGAGAGGGCAGAAGCCCTCACTATATCTGTAACACAAACACAGTACAGCAGGAAACTTAACACTGAAGGACTCGACTCCGAGGGGGGAGGGGACACACACATTCCCACATGCACACAGAAGAAAACCTTGCTAGCCCCCGTTTCATTTGCATCAGAAACGGGGCTTTTTTACTAGTTTAGAGATATGATCAGAGACCAAGAGAATCTGGCAGAAAGATGCAAATATAATCCCAAGTACTGGGCACCACAGGTCTGATTAAAAAGAACTCTGGAACTTTCATGTATATGCCATTAATCTACAAAATTCTAAGTGGCTTACATGCACAGGAAATAAGCAATAGAACACTTTGGTATCCTATGAACTCCAAAAAACAAGGCTCTCTTTGGCACAATGCAAGTATTAAGATTATCATTAGCAATTAATGTGAACGTCTAAGATCATTCCCAAATTATACTGGTTTATGAATGAGTTTCATTCCTACTAGGACATGTGCAAAACAAACCCATTTGGATACTCCAGGATAAATCACAAAAAGAGCTGCCTGTATTTGTTTTATAAGAATCTAATATAATAATTTGCTCCTGCAACGTTCCAATGTGTCTGCCTGCGCCCGTAACCATTTCCTGACGTCACTCTCCCGTAGTAGAAGCCTGCTTGCCTGACGTCAGGAGATGTTACTATTCGAAGCAGGGAGGCGGAAAGCGCGAAAGAGGGAGCAGTTTAGCTCTCAGCCCTTCCTCCACACGCAACACGGGAGCTGGTTTAGTTCTCAGCCCTTCCTCCACACGCTACGCGGGAGCCGCTTTACCTCTAGCTCACCACTGAGCCCTTCCTGCACACAGAACGCGGGAGCTTCTTCAGCCCTTCCTCCACAACCTGGAACTGGGAGGGAGGAGAGGGAGGGGGGACCCTGGAACTGGGAGGGGGGGGAAGGAAAGGAGAACGAAAGAGGGAGGGAGGTGCGATGCACATGTAGGGGGGAGGGCAAGGGACAGAGGAGAATTGCTGCACCATGATGGATGGAGGGGGCAGGGAAGAGATGCAGCACATGGATGGATGGATGGATGGAGGGGGCAGGGCACAGAGGACGTTTGCTGCATATGGATCAATGCAGGGGAGAGAGCATAACTGGTGCACACGAGACACACACTACTACTACTACTTAACATTTCTAGAGCGCTACTAGGGTTACGCAGCGCTGTACAATTTAACAAAGAGAGACAGTCCCTGCTCAAAGAGCTTACAATCTAATAGACAAGGGAACGGTCGGTCTCTCTCTCACTCACACAGACATTCTGTCTCTCTCAATAACATACACACTCCCTCTCTCACACATACACACTCCTAACAGTTCCCTTAAAAACATAACTACCATTAGAGGACAACCTTGCTAGCGCCCGTTTCATTTCTTTCAGAAACGGGCCTTCTTTACTAGTATGCATAATAAAACACTGCGTCTCAGTAAAGAATTTCACTTTCAAAATCTGTTATTTTGAATACCATAATGTGTTTGTCATGACAGTGAACTTTAAAAAGTGCTATCTTCAATTTCTGTTGACAGTCATAGCTGCTTTCTTATTAGGCTAACATGACTTGGTTTTACAAGTTAAGTTACCTTGATCTGGTTAAAGCAGAAAAATAGCCGACTTACATACGGGGGCTCATTTTCAAAACACTTAGACTTACAATGTTCCATATATGGAATTTTGTAAGTCCAAGTTCTTTGAAAATTCACCTCTTTGTAACTTTGTGTAAATCTAAGTGCTTTGAAAATAGGCACAAGGTTTAGCAACCCCCCCCCCCTCCCTTTCAACTGTGAATATTATGGTGCCTCCATCTTTAACACCAAGAAGGACCCAAGGCTTTTTTCATCGCCCACTAAAACTGACCCATGGTCCCCAAGTATTAATGAAAGAGCCCAGACTCTGTACACCAATTCTGCCTTTTCATAGGGTCTGTGGCTGGTTGTAGGGGGCCAGGTTATTGTGGGGCAGGCCCCTCAGTGATCACCCCAACCCTGAAGGAGGGCCTAGTATTTGAATACCGAAAAATGAAGGGCAGGAAAGTCCTTCCACAGAAGTCAAACAAGCAGCTGGCAGAGATAAATAATCTTCCAATAAAATTTTATTTTCCTCACAGAGTCACAAATGTCAGCTCCACCCTGCCAGCTGCTGGTATGAGTACCCACACTTTTTTTTTTTTTTTTTTTTAACTACAAAAAGATGCACTGACGGTTTTACAAACCCCTTTGAAGAATTACGTGGATTTCGAAGGCAGTGACCCAAAATAATCATGCCCGTGCTTTAAAGGAGGGGATGATGTTGATGCCTACAGTAGCGATGCTGATCAGGTGTCAACTGATGGCCGGTGATAGTGACACCACCCCCTCCTTCCCTCCCCAAAACGGCTCGCTCGCTCCCTCATACTTACTTACCTTGGATAATAATTTCTTGAGCTGACTTTCGGACACTGCCATGGTGACCACACCTTAGGGCTCTGACCCGCAGTGGTCCCAAGTTCTCACCAACCACCCAATCAAGCGAAATCAATCTCTCGTCTCCAGTCAGTGCCACCTCTCTCCCAGTCCTTTTTTCTCTTCCGCTCCTCTGTTCCACGGACAACAGGAAACGTCATTTCCGACGCCGGGTTCGGGGCAACCGAGGAGGTTTAATAGACAGGAGATGAAGTGAGGTCAGAACGTTGAAACCAATTAGGTTAATCTTAGTTTCCCCTTCCTCGCGCAGCTGTCATCCCCATTCGCTCAAAACAAAGCAAGTACTACTAATACTACTACTAAGCATTTCTATAACGCTACAAAGCTTACGCAGCGCTGCACAAACATAGAAGAAAGACAGTCCCTGCTCAAAGAGCTTACAATCTAGTAGACAAAAAATAAAACAAACACACTCACTGTGGCTCACATACGCACACACACTCATTCTCACAGACACACTCTCACAGACACACTCGCACCCACACTCACTCTCTCTCTGTCACACACACACACACACTCACTCTCTCTCTCACACAGTCACTCTCACACAACCGTGCTAGCGCCCGTTTCATGTGTGTCAGAAACGGGCCTTTTTTACTAGTATATACATATATTACAAACCCAGACTTTATAAAATCCTTCTTTTCAACCATAAACCTGTTGTCAATCTGACAAACCTATGAGCTGCTGCATCCACCTTGTCGTTCTTTATTGTTGTTAGTATTTTTATGTAATCTCACTTTTCCATATCATCATGCTGATCAATCCATAGACTGGTGGTTGGGTTGTGTCCATCTACCAGCAGGTGGCGATAGAGAGCAAAGCTTTTGCCTCCCTATATGTGGTCATGTGCTGCCGGAAACTCCTCAGTATGTTCTCTATCTCAGCAGGTGGTGGTCACACACAGCAGCAGCTCTGGCTAGGTCTCCAAGCCTAATTTTTAGGTTTTGTTGAGTACCTGGGGTTGAGGGCTCTCCTTGAGCAAGTGCAAACCTGGTGGCGCCAGGTCCCTCCTTTTCTCCCCCCTCCCGCTGGCTCCGTTAAAAAAAAAAAAAAAAAAGAATTTTGGACGTCCTTAAGGGCGTTTATTTTGACGTTTATTTAAACGTTTATTGCAGCTACTCATTGGGACACCAGGTCGTTACAGCTTGGAGCGAGAAGCAGGTAATTTTTACCTTTTTATAGCGGGCAGGGGGTTCCCCGATCGATCTCCACGTGGCCTATGACGTCGGAGGGCGAGGGCGCGAAGAATCGCTCCCCAGACCGCGTGTGCGCTTCTAGCGGGGAGGCGGGGGTTTTAAAGTCTGATTCGCCCTTGTTGGGTGTCAGTTTGGAGGCCGGTCAGTGTCCCGGGTCTTCCTCCGGTGCGGCGGTTTTTCCCGCCATAAACGCCCATCCCCCGCTGCTCGCCTCCGCCATCTTGGCCGGCCACTCTGCTCGGACGGCTTCTTCTTGGGCCGCCCTTGAGCTGGGAGACGTTCATGCCATGGCCGCCCTTGATTTGGGCGACGGCATAAAAGCGGCTAAAGTTAAGCGCCGTTCTTCCCGCGCGGCTCCTTCGCGGAGTGTCGCGCCGGACGCCATCTTGGATGCGCAGCATGTTTCTCCCCCGCTCTTGCGAGCGCCGGTTGAGGGTGCGTCCCCTCCATCATGTCCTCCGAGTCTGTTGACGAGGCTGTCTCCGCTTACAATGCCACTCTCTCCTCTGCTCTGGACACCCTTGCACCATCCACCTCCCGTCCCACAAGGCGTACTAATCCCCAGCCCTGGCTGACCCCTTGCATCCGTTACCTTCGCTCCTGCGCCCGATCTGCTGAACGCCTCTGGAGGAAATCTCGCACCCATTCAGATTTCCTTCACTACAATTCATGCTATCCTCCTTCCAGTCCTCACTATTCCTTGCCAAACAGGACTATTACACCCAATTGACTAATTCTCTCAGCTCTAACCCTCGTCGTCTCTTCGCCACCCTTAACTCCCTCCTCAAAGTGCCCTCCGCTCCCACCCCCCCGTCACTCTCTCCTCAATCACTGGCTGACTACTTCCGCGACAAGGTGCAAAAGATCAACCTTGAGTTCACTACCAAGCCACCTCCTCCTCTTCACCCTTCAACCCTCTCCCTCAACCAACCAACCCAGACCTCCTTCTCCTCCTTTCCTGATATCTCCGAGGAGGAAACCGCCCGCCTTCTTTCCTCCTCAAAATGCACCACTTGTTCCTCTGATCCCATCCCCACCAAACTTACTTAACACCATCTCTCCTACTATCACCCCCTCCATCTGTCATATCCTCAACCTCTCTCTCTCCACTGCAACTGTCCCCGACACCTTCAAGCATGCTGTAGTCACGCCACTCCTCAAAAAACCATCACTAGACCCTACCTGTCCCTCCAACTACCGCCCCATCTCCCTCCTACCCTTCCTCTCCAAGACACTTGAGCGCGCAGTCCACAGCCGCTGCCTTGATTTTCTCTCCTCTCATGCCATCCTTGATCCGCTTCAATCCGGTTTTCGCCCTCTTCACTCGACAGAAACAGCACTTTCTAAAGTCTGTAATGACCTGTTCCTTGCCAAATCCAGAGGCCACTACTCCATCCTCATCCTCCTGGATCTATCCGCCGCTTTTGACACTGTCAATCATGACTTACTTCTTGCCACACTGTCCTCATTTGGGTTCCAGGGCTCTGTCCTCTCCTGGTTCTCCTCCTATCTCTCCCACCGCACCTTCAAAGTTCACTCTCATGGATCTTCCTCCACCCCCATCCCCTTATCTGTTGGTGTTCCCCAGGGATCGGTCCTTGGACCCCTTCTCTTCTCAATCTACACCTCTTCCCTGATCTCATCTCATGGTTTCCAGTATCATCTCTATGCTGATGACACCCAACTGTATCTCTCCACACCAGACATCACCGCGGAGACCCAGGCAAAGGTATCGGCCTGCTTATCCGCCATTGCTGCCTGGATGCCCAACCGCCACCTGAAACTGAACATGTCCAAGACCGAGCTTATCGTCTTTCCACCAAAACCCACTTCTCCTCTTCCTCCACTTTCTATCTCAGTTGATAACACCCTCATCCTCCCCGTCTCATCTGCCCGCAACCTCGGAGTCATCTTTGACTCCTCTCTCTCCTTCTCTGCGCATATCCAGCAGATAGCCAAGACCTGTCACTTCTTCCTCTTTAACATCAGCAAAATTCGCCCTTTCCTCTCTGAACACACCACCCGAACTCTCGTCCACGCTCTCATTACCTCTCGCCTGGACTACTGCAACTTACTCCTCACCGGCCTCCCACTTAGCCATCTATCCCCCCTTCAGTCTGTTCAGAACTCTGCTGCACGTCTCATATTCCGCCAGAACCGATATACTAATATCACCCCTCTCCTCAGGTCACTTCACTGGCTTCCGATCAGATACCGCATTCAATTCAAGCTTCTCCTTCTTACCTACAAATGCACTCAGTCTGCTGCCCCTCACTACCTCTCTACCCTCATCTCCCCTTACGTTCCCGCCCGTAACCTCCGTTCACAGGATAAATCCCTCCTCTCAGTACCCTTCTCCACCACCGCCAACTCCAGGCTCCGCTCATTCTGCCTCGCCTCACCCTATGCTTGGAACAACCTTCCTGAACCCTTACGCCAAGCCCCCTCTCTGCCCGTCTTCAAGTCTTTGCTTAAAGCCCACCTCTTCAATGCTGCGTTCGGCACCTAACCCTTACCGTTCAGTGAATCCAAACTGCCCCAATTTGACTGCCCCTATCGGACCGACCGTTCACTTGTCTATTAGATTGTAAGCTCTTTGAGCAGGGACTGTCTCTCTTTGTTAAATTGTACAGCGCTGCGTAACCCTAGTAGCGCTCTAGAAATGTTAAGTAGTAGTAGTAGTACTGTGGCCCAGGCTGCTGAAATACACAGTCTGGGGGGTTTCTCCCCCCGAGTTTATTTTGCTGCTGCATCAGGCCTTCCTTATGCAAAACGCTGCCCCTTCTCCCTTGTCCGACAAAGGGGTTGAGGCCCCCGGAAGTAAACGCTCTCAGGTGGATTCCCAGGGCTTAGAGGACTCTGTCTCCTCTGATGTAGATGAGGGCAGCGTATCTGAGTTCTCCCAACGGTCCTTTGGGGATTCCTTGGAGGAGACGGATTCCCGCTCGGATGGAGCGGATGACCCCTCTGCAGCGCGGATCTTTC
Source organism: Microcaecilia unicolor (assembly GCF_901765095.1). Taxonomy (NCBI): domain Eukaryota; kingdom Metazoa; phylum Chordata; class Amphibia; order Gymnophiona; family Siphonopidae; genus Microcaecilia; species Microcaecilia unicolor. Next base: position 194,749,000 of record NC_044034.1, on the reverse strand, counting down.
GCTCAGAGGATTTGCCCAACCTGTTAGTGCAGGCCATGAGCATTTTGAAGATTTCCTCTCCAGAGGACGTCTCTCCCTCAGCCCCTGTTGGCCCCGCCATTATGCTGGGGACGAAGCGCCCGCCTAGAACCTTCCACGTGCATGATGCCATGCACACCTTAATTTCGGCTCAATGGGATGTCCCGGAAGCGAGCCTCAAAGTGGCTAGGGCTATGTCCCGCCTCTATCCTTTGCCTGAAAGTGAACGGGAGGCCTTTCTTTGGCCTACCGTGGATTCTTTAATCACTGCGGTGACTAAGAAAATGGCGTTGCTGGTGGAAGGTGGCACGGCCCTAAAAGACGCCCAAGACAGAAGATTGGAGGCGGCCTTAAGGTCGTCCTTCGAGGCGGCTGCCTTAAGTTTGCAGGCCTCAGTTTGCGGCTCCTATGTGGCCAAGGCGTGCCTGACGATTGTGCAGCGGGCTTCCCCCTCGGATCCTTCCTTGAGGGCTGATTGGCCGGCCCTGGAATCGGGCTTGGCTTATTTGGCAGACTTACTGTATGATGTCTTGAGAGCCTCGGTTAAAGGTATGGCTCAGACAATCTCTGCGCGGCGCTGGCTTTGGCTGAAACATTGGTCTGTTGTCCCGCCTGGCTAAGTTGCCTTTTAAAGGCAAGCTGCTCTTTGGGGTCGAGCTGGACAAAATTGTGACCGATCTCGGCACGTCTAAGGGCAAGAGGTTACCAGAGGTCAGGGCTCGGGCCAGTGCTCGCCCCGGTACCTCCAGAGGACGGTTTCAGGAAGCCCGTCGGTACCACCCGGGCAAGTCGGGCTCCTCTGCCCCCTCTTCCTTCAAGAGGAACTTCTCCCCCAAGCAGCATTCCTTTCGCAGAGACCGCCGTCCCGGAGGTGCGCCCTCCGGTCCTCCCCCAGGGTCTCGTACCCAATGACGGGGTCCTGGTCCATGGCCCAGTGCAGATTGGAGGATGCCTGTCCTCGTTTCTGGGCGAGTGGACCAGGGTAACTTCAGACGCTTGGGTGCTGGAAGTCATCAGAGACGGCTACAAGCTAGAGTTCTGCCGACCCTTAAGAGACGGGTTTGTACTCTCTCCCTGCAAGTCTCCGGTCAAAGCTGTGGCAGTGCAGCAGACCTTGGACAATCTGATCCGCCTGGGTGCGGTCGTTCCGGTGCCAGAAAATCAGCTTGGCAAGGGACGTTACTCCATTTACTTTGTGGTACCAAAGAAAGGAGGTTCTGTACGGCCTATCCTCGACCTCAAAGGGGTCAATCGGGCCTTGAAAGTTCGGCACTTTCGCATGGAGACTCTCCGCTCTGTTATAGCGGCAGTGAAGGCAGGGGAGTTCCTGGCATCCTTGGACATCAAGGAAGCGTACTTGCATATTCCCATTTGGCCTCCTCATCAACGCTTTCTGCGTTTTGCAGTCCTGGGCCGACACTTCCAGTTCAGAGCCCTCCCGTTCGGGTTGGCTACTGCTCCGCGGACCTTCTCCAAAGTAATGGTGGTCATTGCGGCCTTCCTGCGAAAGGAAGGAGTACAAGTCCATCCTTCTCTGGACGACTGGTTGATCCGAGCCCCCTCTTATGCAGAGTGCGGCAAAGCTGTGGACCGGGTGATTGCTCTTTTGAGCTCCCTGGGGTGGATCATCAACTGGGAGAAAAGCCAGCTGCGCCCGACTCAGTCCCTGGAGTATCTGGGAGTTCGATTCGACACCCAAGTGGGCAGAGTGTTCCTGCCGGACAATCGGATTGTCAAACTTCAGGCTCAGGTGGACCAGTTCCTAGTAGCCTCTCCGCTTCGGGCTTGGGACTATGTGCAGCTGTTGGGCTCTATGACGGCCACGATGGAAGTAGTGCCCTGGGCCAGGGCTCATATGAGACCACTACAACACTCTCTGCTGCAGCGCTGGACTCCGGTGTCGGAGGATTATGCTGTGCGCCTTCCCTTGGACCCAGCAGTGCGCAAGGCGCTGAGCTGGTGGCTGAAGACAGACAAGTTGTCTGCAGGGATGCCTCTTGTGACCCCAGAGTGGATTGTCGTCACGACGGATGCCTCTTTGAAGGGCTGGGGAGCCCACTGCATGGGAAGGACAGCGCAGGGGCTCTGGTCTCCTGCAGAGGCAAAGTGGTCTATCAACCTCCTGGAACTCAGAGCCATTCAGTTGGCGCTTTTGGAGTTCCTCCCGGTACTGGCGTTGAAGCCAGTATGGGTCCTGTTGGACAATGCCACGGCTGTGGCCTATGTCAACCACCAGGGAGGTACCAAGAGCGCCCCTCTAGCCAAGGAAGCCATGAATCTATGCCAGTGGGCGGAAGCGAACCTGGAACAGCTGTCAGCGGCCCACATTGCCGGAGTCATGAATGTCAAGGCGGACTTTCTCAGTCGCCATACCTTGGATCCCGGAGAGTGGCAGTTATCGGCTCAGGCGTTCTTGGACATCACGAAGCGCTGGGGCCAGCCGAGCCTAGATCTGATGGCATCATCGGCCAATTGCCAAGTGTCGCGCTTTTTCAGCAGAGGACGGGACCCTCGATCTCTGGGAGTAGATGCTCTTCTCCAACAGTGGCCGACACAGGAGCTTCTCTATGGGTTCCCGCCCTGGCCCATGTTGGGCAGGGTACTAGACCGGGTGGCAAAGTATCCGGGCCGGATAATCCTGGTGGGTCCGGACTGGCCCAGACGTCCCTGGTATGCGGACTTGATCAGGCTCTCAGTGGACGACCCTCTGCGGCTGCCAGTGGAGCAGGGCCTGTTGCATCAGGGTCCCATGGTGATGGAGGATCCCTCTCCCTTTGGTCTTACAGCCTGGCTATTGAGCGGCAGCGTCTGAGGAAGAAGGGCTTCTCAGACAAGGTCATCGCCACTATGCTGAGAGCGAGGAAGCGCTCTACTTCTACTGCTTACGCCAGGGTTTGGCGTACCTTTGCAGCGTGGTGTGAAGCAGGCTCACTTTCTCCCTTCACTGCTCCAATTTCTTCAGTGCTGGCGTTCCTGCAAGAAGGTCTGGAGAAAGGCATGTCGCTCAGTTCCCTTAAAGTCCAGGTAGCGGCTCTGGCTTGCTTCAGGGGCCGCCTGAAGGGTGCTTCCCTGGCTTCGCAGCCAGATGTGGTACGTTTTCTCAAGGGAGTTAATCACCTGCGCCCTCCTCTGCACTCAGTGGTGCCTGCGTGGAATCTCAACCTGGTGCTAAGAGCCTTGCAGAAGCCGCCTTTTGAACCCTTGTCGAGGGCATCTCTGAAAGACCTGACTTTGAAAGTACTGCTGCTGTTGACCAATTGTGAGTGGACACAGTGCCTTTAAAGTAGTTTGTGAAATGGTAGACCCAGTTGCAAGGAGTGGCTTTGGAGGTGTGAGGGCATGTTTTTTGTTAGGTGGGGCAGTGTGAGAGTATGGAGTTGTTCCGTGGAGTAGGGTACATAAGTACATAAGTAATGCCACACTGGGAAAAGACTAAGGGTCCATCGAGCCCAGCATCCTGTCCATGACAGCAGCCAATCCAGGCCAAGGGCACCTGGCAAGCTTACAAACATTCTATACATGTTATTCCCGGAATTGTGGATTTTTCCCAAGTCCATTTAGTAGTGATTTATGGACTTGTCCTTTAGGAAACCGTCTAACCCCCTTTTCAGCTTGGAGAAGAGACGGCTGAGGGGAGACATGATAGAGGTATATAAAATAATGAGTGGAGTGGAACAGGTGGATGTGAAGCGTCTGTTCACGCTTTCCAAAAATACTAGGACTAGGGGGCATGCGATGAAACTACAGTGTAGTAAATTTAAAACAAATCAGAGAAAATTGTTCTTCACCCAATGCGTAATTAAACTCTGGAATTCGTTGCCGGAGAACGTGGTGAATGCGGTTAGCTTGGCAGAGTTTAAAAAGGGGTTGAAATCCCTGACCGCAACACTGAAGCTCCAAACCGGGCCTCCGCCCGAGCAGCCACAGTCAAGCAGAGAGATTTTGATGTTACCACAGGATAATAGCAAAAGCTTAATACACTTTAGTAAACACAGCCCCTAATGCCCTTTAGCCTGAAACCCCCTGGCAAGCAGAAAAAAATCAGTCTTCATCTGTTCATCATGTATAAAAAACCCTGACACAAGCCGTAAATAACTTCACAGTCAGCTCTTCAAAAGGAACTAAAAAGGTAGCAGCAGCATAAAGAAATCTCTCCAGGGAATTAATAATAATAACAAAATAGCAGACCGCAGATTGGACATCAACACAGGTTTCTTTTTGTGTAGGTTTAAGCCTCTTTCATAATACTGCCAGTGGGACGCTGAATAATAGAATACCAACTTCTATATTTAACAGGACCCTGTTCAAAGGTTAAAAAAAATACCATTCTGACCCATAACTCAAAACCAAATATTGGTGCCCCATTTCATCTTAATTTAGCCAAAAGGCCAACAAATTTCTTACGAAACTTTCTCCCACTTGTAGTCACCCCTTCCACCTTATAGAAAAAAAGCTAATAATCATACCTGGCTGGCTTGCCTTTGAATGGCAGTGCAGGAGGCGCACAAACTTGCTCCAGCTGACCAGCTCCGCTCCACTTCACTTTATTTGAAGTCGACTCGCTCGCACTCGCACCAGGCACCACGATGGCGATGACTTACCTCCGACTAGGCTTCAGCTTTTCCCTTCCCGCTCAGTGACTCCCACCCGCTATCGTTGAAACAGGAAATACCTCATCAGAAGGAAGGCAGGTCATTGAGCGGGAAGTGAAAAGCTGGGTACATAAGTAATGCCATACTGGGAAAAGACCAAGGGTCCATCGAGCCCAGCATCCTGTCCACGACAGCGGCCAATCCAGGCCAAGGGCACCTGGCAAGCTTCCCAAACGTACAAACATTCTATACATGTTATTCCTGGAATTGTGGATGGGTGGGTGAGCCGTCGCTGCCTGCAACTCTGTCGGGGGCCGGGGCTGTCGCTGCAAGCCTGCAACTGTCTGTCGGGGTCCGGGTAGAGGCGGGAGCTGACGGTGGGCGGGCACCAAACCAGTGGCAGAAGCGGAGCGGCCGAGCAGGAGCGGGATCAAATCATGATGTGGCGGTGCGGTCCGAGCAGCGGGGGTTGGTCGGAGAGGCAGAGTTGAGGCGCGCCGCGCGGGGCCCCCTTAAGCACGGGGCCCTATGCGGCCGCCTCGGTCACCTCTGCCTAAGACCGGCCCTGCTCCTAGCTCTTGAGTCCATTCTCTTGAAGCTAGAGTAGCAGACTTGGAGGAGCTGAGGGAGACAGAGAGGTACATAGAGGAGGCCTACAGGGAAGTTGTAGAAAAGTCCCAGCTCCAATCTGGAAGCCACTGTGCTGGCTTGGAGGGAGGACTTTTAAAAAGAGAGCATCCAGGGGCGTAGCCATGGGTGGGCCCAGGCCCACCCAATTTGGGGTCAGGCCCGCCCAGCAGCAGTGTTCCTGCAAGTAGCTTTCTTCCACTGGTGACGGTTGCAGGCTCGCAGCGATTCCCACACGCTGCCTGCCGCTCAACAATCTCCTTGCAGCTACTAAGCACTAACCCGGAAGCCTCTCCTCTGCCACAACTTCCGGTGTCTGCCCAGTCAAGATGCAGCAGAGGAGAGGCTTCCAGGTTAGCGCTTAGCGGCTGCAAGATCGTTGAGCAGTATGCGGTGTGTGGAAATTGCTAGCGCTGCCAGCGAACGGGAGAAGAGAAGGAGATGAAAGATCCTACATAGGGGTGAGGGAAGATGGGGAAAAGATGTTGCATGGGGGAGGGAAGACAGGGGACAGATGCTGCACAGGGGTGAGGGAAGATGGAAGGAAAGATGCTGCACAGGGGGAGAGAGAAGATGGAAAGATGAGGCACGGTGGAGGGGGGAGATGCTACACGGGGAAGAAGGGAGAGATGCAGCAAAGGGGTGGAGGGATGAGGAAGGGAGAAGTCTTGGCTGCATATGAAGTGGAGAGTAGGGAGACATGCTGCATAGAGAAGGGTTAGGTGGTGAGAGGGGGAGAAATGTTGAACATAGGGGTGGAGAGGAGGGAGAAATGGTGGACATGATGGTAGAGGGAAGGAAGGGAGAGATGCTGCATGGGAAGGGGAGATGTTGGACCCAGAACATAAGGTAGAGGGAGAGAGAAATGTTGGACATGATGGTAGAGGGGAGGAAGGTAGAGATGCTGTATGGGAAGGGAAGAAAGATGTTGGACCCAGAACACAAAGGAGAGGGAGAGTGAGATGGTGGACAGTGGGAATGAGAGGGGGAGATAGACATAGGGGTGGATGAGAGGGAGGGAGAGGTGGTGAGGGAAGAAAGAGGGAAATGATGGGCCATGTGGGAGAGGACAGGAATGAAGAGAGAAGGGGCATGAAAATATAAGGCTACCAGGGTGGGGTGTGGTGGGGAGGGGATCAGATGCTGGTTAGAAGGGTGGAAGGAGAAAGACGATGGGAATGGTGAAACCCTGTGGGAGAGGCCAAGAGGGGGAGGAGGGGTGGCAAGGAAATGAATGAGAGATAGAGATTACAGAGGGTAGAAATATGGTAATGGGGAGTAGATTAAAAATGAAAGAGAAAGTAGGGATGGGGAGGAGTAAGATGGGGAATGGGAGAGCAAGTGGGTGAAAGAAGATGGAAATTTGATAGGTAGTTGAAAAGTAAAGAGGAAGCGAAGAAGGGTGAGAGAGAGAGGCAGAAAAGAGCTAAAAAGGAATGACCAATATGTCACAGGCAGGAATAGTGAGGGAACAGACAGGAGAGAGGAGAAAAGACAAACGGACTGCAGCCGCTGGAAGAAGAATTAGCAGACAGAGAGGAAAGCAGAAAAAAAGAAATTGGAACCAGCAAGATGGAAAAATAAAATGTCCAGACAACAAAGGTAGAAACAAAATTTTATTATGAATGTTTTAAATGGAATACGTTAGCGTTTGGAAATGTGCATAGCAAATGCCTTTGTATTGTGTTCTGTAGAAAAGGAAATGCATTTCTGTTTTATGTTTCCAGTATTGCAGTAATGCTATGTTTAACTTCTTAAAGTTCCATTTCAATTTTTGTCTAAATATTTTTATTTCTAATTTGTGATCCCTTCTTCTGTATTTGGTGAGGGTCTGTTGGTGTGATAGTAATGGCAGGTGGGAAATTGGAGGGAAGGCAAAGAGGAGAGGGAATTGGGGAGGGGAGCCCTCCTTTATTTTCTGACCTGGGCCCTAACCCTTGCTGTATAGCTGGTGAGGATTCCCAAGCATCCCCAGCTAAGGACCTCCTCCAAAGGCAGCCAGAACTCCCTTCTACCAAGTTCTGGGAACAGCATCCTTGAGCCATTGACAACTAAGCATGTGTGGGGTGCTAGCATCAATGGCTTAGGGTCATTGCTGCTGCCTGCCAAGCTTGGTAAAAGAGAGTTCTGGCCACCTTCAGAGAAAGTCTTCAGCTGACAGAGCTTGAGGATCCTCATTAGATAAAGTATTTATATTTTGAGGTGGAGGTAGGGCGGAGCAGAGAAAATTTTGTGCCCACCCACTTTGGGCTCAGGCCCACACAAAACTGGCTGTCTGGCTACACCACTGAGAGCTTCACCCTGGTGAGGCTGGAAGTAATCCTGTAGACAGGACCAGCACACCAGAGAATGCAATATCCTCTCGCACCGAGGATGTGTCTCCAGGAGCTAATGCCCAGGTGGGAAGGGTTAGGATGGCTGTTGTAGTTGGTGATTAGATTATTAGGCATGTACAGTGGGGGAAATAAGTATTTGATCCCTAGCTGATTTTGTAAGTTTGCCCACTGACAAAGACATGAGCAGCCCATAATTGAAGGGTAGGTTATTGGTAACAGTGAGAGATAGCACATCACAAATTAAATCCGGAAAATCACATTGTGGAAAGTATATGAATTTATTTGCATTCTGCAGAGGGAAATAAGTATTTAATCCCTCTGGCAAACAAGACCTAATACTTGGTGGCAAAACCCTTGTTGGCAAGCACAGCGGTCAGACGTCTTCTGTAGTTGATGATGAGGTTTGCACACATGTCAGGAGGAATTTTGGTCCACTCCTCTTTGCAGATCATCTCTAAATCATTAAGAGTTCTGGGCTGTCGCTTGGCAACTCGCAGCTTCAGCTCCCTCCATAAGTTTTCAATGGGATTAAGGTCTGGTGACTGGCTAGGCCACTCCATGACCCTAATGTGCTTCTTCCTGAGCCACTCCTTTGTTGCCTTGGCTGTATGTTTTGGGTCATTGTCGTGCTGGAAGACCCAGCCACGACCCATTTTTAAGGCCCTGGCGGAGGGAAGGAGGTTGTCACTCAGAATTGTACGGTACATGGCCCCATCCATTCTCCCATTGATGCGGTGAAGTAGTCCTGTGCCCTTAGCAGAGAAACACCCCCAAAACATAACATTTCCACCTCCATGCTTGACAGTGGGGACGGTGTTCTTTGGGTCATAGGCAGCATTTCTCTTCCTCCAAACACAGCGAGTTGAGTTCATGCCAAAGAGCTCAATTTTTGTCTCATCTGACCACAGCACCTTCTCCCAATCACTCTCGGCATCATCCAGGTGTTCACTGGCAAACTTCAGACGGGCCGTCACATGTGCCTTCCGGAGCAGGGGGACCTTGCGGGCACTGCAGGATTGCAATCCGTTATGTCGTAATGTGTTACCAATGGTTTTCGTGGTGACAGTGGTCCCAGCTGCCTTGAGATCATTGACAAGTTCCCCCCTTGTAGTTGTAGGCTGATTTCTAACCTTCCTCATGATCAAGGATACCCCACGAGGTGAGATTTTGCGTGGAGCCCCAGATCTTTGTCGATTGACAGTCATTTTGTACTTCTTCCATTTTCTTACTATGGCACCAACAGTTGTCTCCTTCTCGCCCAGCGTCTTACTGATGGTTTTGTAGCCCATTCCAGCCTTGTGCAGGTGTATGATCTTGTCCCTGACATCCTTAGACAGCTCCTTGCTCTTGGCCATTTTGTAGAGGTTAGAGTCTGACTGATTCACTGAGTCTGTGGACAGGTGTCTTTCATACAGGTGACCATTGCCGACAGCTGTCTGTCATGCAGGTAACGAGTTGATTTGGAGCATCTACCTGGTCTGTAGGGGCCAGATCTCTTACTGGTTGGTGGGGGATCAAATACTTATTTCCCTCTGCAGAATGCAAATAAATTCATATACTTTCCACAATGTGATTTTCCGGATTTAATTTGTGATGTGCTATCTCTCACTGTTACCAATAACCTACTCTTCAATTATGGGCTGCTCATGTCTTTGTCAGTGGGCAAACTTACAAAATCAGCAAGGGATCAAATACTTATTTCCCCCACTGTAGATAGCTGGGTGGCTGGTGGATGTGAGGATCGCCTGGTCACTTGCCTGCCTGGTGCGAAGGTGGCGAACCTCAGTTGTCACTTAGATAGGATTTTAGATAGTGCTGGGGAGGAGCTGGCTGTCTTGGTATATGTGGCTACCAATGACATAGGAAAATGTGGGAGAGGGAAATGCCAAAGAGACGAGGCCGCCCAGCCTCCACTGCCCCTCAGCGGCAAATCTCCTCTTCACAATCTGGATCCATTCAGACTTTTTTTTGGAGAGAAGGGGTTCCGAATTTGTCGAGTGGAAATCCGCTGGTCCGCTCAGAGGATGATGGAAACCCCGGAGCACTCCCTGGACTAGAGCTTTCGCTTAGCCCCGACACCAGAGCTCCTCCCCCACAGCCAGGTAGAGATAGCCCAGCATTGCTGGCGTCCTCGACCCCAATCTCAGGAAGAGAGGAGGGAGAAGAGAGACGGGAGGAAATTCAACTGCCCGAAACAACCCAGGAAAACGCTGAGCCAGAATCCTCGGTGGAGGGAGTGGTAACTATATATGAGCTAGTGAGGGAGCCTAAAGCTGCAGGATTAAATTTGATGGCATCTGCTGGAAATTCTGAGGTAAAAATTACTCAATTTCCTTTAACTGCAAATAAACCTGAAAAAGTAACCCTGGAAAGTTTGTGGACTTTAATAATGGACTTAGGCAAAACACTTATTCCACAAACACAAAAAATGTCACAAGAACTATCTTCTTTAGAAGGTTAAAGAAACTGATTTGAAAGTGGAAACTTTGACTCAACAGAACAAAATATTTGAGAAAGATATTCAGCAAATAAAACTTTGTCAAGAAAATATAATTAAAGATGTGACATATTTAAGGAGGAAAACTGAATCCTTTGAGAATTTTTCTAGGAGTAATAATCTCTGGTTTCTTAATTTTCCTAAGCAATTAACAGTTCCCCCCCCCCCCCCCCCGAGATATGTTAAGTGGAATGACAATGTCATAACAAACTCTGTAAGCCACATTGAGCCTGCAAATAGGTGGGAAAATGTGGGATACAAATGCAATAAATAAATAAATAAATAAATAAATAAATAACATACATCAAAGAAATCTTAGCAGAGGTTGAAGAGAATATTCCCCCATTTTCTCAAATCTATTACTTGCCTACTAAGCCAGAAGTGAGTCAACAAGATCAAGGCAACCAAGAATTAGACGTTTCAGCATTATTAGAGTCCTCAGACATTGATTTGGTGGTGGTGTCAACATTGATTGCCACAGTTGCCCTGACTCCAGATAAGAACTGGCTTACGAAGTTATTCTTTAAGAATAGAAATAAGACTTTTTGGGGGCTTAAAGATCCAAATTTTCCCGCTCTCTCTAAGGAAACTCAGAAGAGACGGCAACAGTTTCTATTGATAAAGCCAGGAGTTCTTCAACTGGGGGCTACTTTTTTTTTTTAAAGATACCCCTGTAAATGTGTAATTAAATACCAGTCAATTAAATATGTTTTATGAACCATCCCAACTAACAGCTTTTTTAACAGCAAAAAAAGCATTGGGAGGTCTCAATGTTTAGCTCTACTATTATTTGTTAATCGGTTCTTTTAGGTATGTCAAGAGATGCAAATTCTTGTAATGTATATTACTTTATAATTTATTTCCATCTTGTAACATCTTGGATCATTTAATGTGGACTTGAGGAATGTCTGGTTAAGAAAATGTATGGTTATTTTTCCTTTGAAATATTATCGAACTTGACTATACTTTTCTGTACAAGTTTTATGCTTGGTTTATATATGAAAACTTGATAAATAAAAAATAAAATGTGGGAGAGAGGTTCTGGAAGCCAAATTTAGGCTCTTAGGTAGAAAGCTCAAATCCAGAACCTCTAGGGTAGCATTTTCTGAAGTGCTATCCGTTTCACACGCAGTGCCCAAGAGACAGGCAGAGCTCCACAGTCTCAATGCGTGGATGAGATGATGGCACAGGGAGGAGGGTTTTAGACTAGTTAGGAACTGGGCAACATTCTGGGGAAGGTGGAGCCTATTCTGAAAGGAAAGGCTCCACCTTAACCAGGGTGAGCTCAGGCTGCTGGCATCGGCATTTAAAAAGGAGGGAAGGCTGACAGTCGCTCAAAAGCACATGGTTCGGAATAAGGTATCTTTTAAAGATATCACCAAAACAGGGAAGATAGGGTATCCTGATAGTGAGGTTGCAAAAGAGACCATAGTACATCAGCAGGCTTATTTTCAAAAGAGAAAGACACCCATATTTCGACCCAAATCAGGAGATGGGCGCCTTTCTCCCGTGGGCACCCAAATCGGTATAATCGAAAGCCGATTTTGGGCGCCTCCAACTGCAGTCTGTCGCGGGAACGAACAAAGTTGATGGGGGCGTGTCGGAGGTGTGGTGAAGGCGTGACTGGGGCGTATTTATTGGCCGAGGAGAGATGGGCGCGCTCGGACGATAATGGAAAAAAGAAGGGCGGCAGAAGCAAGAATTTGGGCCACTTTTTTTGGACCCTTTTTTTTCACGAACAAGTCCCCAAAAAGTGCCCCAACTGCCCAGATGACCACCGGAGGGAATCGGGGATGACCTCCCCTGACTACCCCAGTGGTCACTAACCCCCTCCCACCAAAAAAAAAGAACTTTAAAAACTTTTTTTTGCCAGCCTGTATGCCAGCCTCAAATGTCATACTCAGCTCCATCACAGCAGTATGCAGGTCCCTGGAGCAGTTGTTAGTGGGTGCAGTGCACTTCAGGCAGGTGGACCCAGGCCCATCCCCCCCTATCTGTTACACTTGTGCTGGTAAATGGTAGCCCTCCAAACCGCCCCCAAAACCCACTGTACCCACATCTAGGTGCCCCCCTTCACCCATAAGTGCTATGGTACTGGTGTAGAGTTGTGGGGAGTGGGTTTTGGGGGGGATTTGGGGGGCTCAGCACCCTAAGTAAGGGAGCTATGGACTTGGGAGGTATTTTAATTTTTTATTTTTACAAGTGCCCTTTAGGGTGCCCAGTTGGTGTCCTGGCACGTGAGGGGGACCAGTGCACTACAAATCCTGTCCCCTCCCACGACCAAATGCCTTGGTGTTGTTCGTTTTTGAGCTGGGCGGCTTCGGTTTCCATTATCGCTGAAAACCGATACCGCCCAGCTCAAATCCGCCCAAATCCAACCGTATTAAAGAAACAAAAGATGGATGGCCATCTTTTTCGAAAATACGGTCTGTCCCACCCCTTCGCGTACCCGTCCTCGGAGATAGTCGCCCATGGAGATGGGCGTTCGCATTCGATTATGCCCCTCCAGGTGTCCTTAAATAAAAATAAAAATCAGACAAAAGATTGCAAATTAATACTGTCAAGTACTGAGCATGATGTAAACACGAACAGACAGTATAGTTTGAAATGTCTATATACAAATGCCAGAAGCCTAAGAAATAAGATGGGCGAGTTGGAATATATTGCACTAAATGAAAAATCTATAATAATTTGTACCTCAACGTTCTATGGCTGGCTGGCTGTCTGGGTTCATAACATCCCGACGTCAGCAAGCCTCCAGCGTTCCCTTCTCTCTCACTGTCCCGCCCTCATGTAAAGACGAAATGACGTCAGAGGAGGGCGGAACAGTGAGAGGGAAGAGAACCCTGGAGGCGAGCTGACATCAGGATGCTACGAACGGATGGGAGGGCAGGGCACAGGACAATCGCTGGACATGGATGGGATGGGAGGAGAGAATCGCGGGACACGGATGGGAGGGCAGAGGACAATCACTGGACATTGAGGTGAGGCCAGAATCCTGGGATACAGAGGAGAGGGCAGGGCAGAGGAGAATCGTTGGACATGGAGGGGATGGGAGGCGAGGGAGAATCACGGCACAGCAGAGGAAAATCGCTGCACATGGAGGGGAGGCCAGGGCAGAGGAGAATCGCTGGACATGGAGGGGATGGGAGAATTGCGGGACATGGAGGGGATGGGAGGGAAGAATTGTGGGACATGGAGGAGAGGGCAGGGGAGAGGAGAAATTGGGTCAGCGGGTGGGGGGGGGTGCTTCGCCGTCTCCTGCCACCACCCTGCGTTTTTTTTTTAATTCATTCAGCGAGGGATGCAGGCAGCGCCTCGTGTCTGCCCTGCTGTGTACTTTGAAAAAAGAAAATCGCTTTGCTGGCGTCGGGCCGGCCTTCTCTCGCTATGTCCCGCCCACTTTTGAGGTAACTTCCTATTTCCTCGAGGGCGGGACATAGCGAGAGAAGGCCGGCCCGATGCCAGCGAAGCGATTTTCTTTTTTCAAAGCACACAGCAGGGCAGACACGAGGCGCTGCCTGCGTCCCTCGCTGAATGAATTAAAAAAAAAACGCAGGGTGGTGGCAGGAGAAGAGGGCTCTGTCGCTCTCCACGGAGGGGGGGGGGGGCTCAGATGGAAGAAGGAGGTGGGGGAGCTCAGAGGGGAGAAGGGAATTGGGGATGGGTGGGGGGAGCTGAGAGGGGTTTGCAGAGGGGAGAAGGGAACTGGGGAGGGGTGGGGGAGCTCAGAGGGGTTCGCAGAGAGGAGAAGGGAATTGGGGAGGGGTGGGGGAACTCAGAGGGGTTCGCAGAGGGGAGAAGGGAATTTGGGGAGGGGTGGGGGAGCTCAGAGGGGTTCGCAGAGGGGAGAAGGGAATTGGGGAGGGGTGGGGGAACTCAGAGGGGTTTGCAGAGGGGAGAAGGGAACTGGGGAGGGGTGGGGGAGCTCAGAGGGGTTCGCAAAGGGGAGAAGGGAATTGGGGAGGGGTTCGCAGAGGGGAGAAGGGAATTTGGGGAGGGGTGGGGGAGCTCAGAGGGGAGAAGGGAACTGGGGAGGGGTGGGGGAGCTCAGAGGGGTTCTCGGAGGGGAGAAGGGGAGGGGGAGGGGAGCTGAGAGGGGAGAAGGGGATTGTGGAGGAGTGGGGGTGCTCAGAGGGGAGAAGGGGTCTGAAGCTGGAACTGGGGTCTTACAAGGGGGCAGGAGGGAGAATGGGTCCATGCCTGGGGCAGGTGGGAGAATGGGTCTGGGGCTGAAAAGGGGGGATGCAAAGCATGTGGTGGATGAAGGGGGCTGGAACTGGGGGCTGAAAAGGAGGGTATTTGGGATAAGGGGGCTAGTGCTGGAACTGGGGGCTGAAACGGGGCAGGGGCTGAAACTGGGGGCTTTAAAGGGGACCGGGAGAACTGGCTGGGGCTGAAGCTCAGGACTGGTGAGAGAAAAGGGCTGGGGTTGAAACTAGGGGCTGAAAAGGGGACAGGGAGAAGTGGCTGGGGTCTGAAGCTCAGGACTGATGGGAGAAAAGGGCTGGGGACTGGTGGGATAGTGGGGCTGAAAAGGGGGGCATGTGGGAGATGTGGGCTGGGGCTGGAACTAGGGGCAGGTGGAACTGGGGGCTTAAAAGGGGGGGCAACAGACCCTGGATGGAAGTGGGGAGCGTGAGGGAGGGCAGACCCTGGATGGATGGGAGAGGGAGGGCAGACGGATTGCAGGGGCAGAGAGAAAGGGCGGATGGTGGGTGGAAGGGGGAGAGAGAAAGAGGGCAGACTGGGGCAAAAGGTGGATGGAAGGGAGAGAGAGGGCAGACAGTGGATGGAAGGGGCAGAGAGAGAGAGAGGGCAGACAGTGGATGGAAGGGACATTAGAGAGGGCAGACACTGGATGGCAGAGAGAGAGAGCAAAGACAGATCCTGGATGGAAGGAAGACAGTGAAAAGAAGATGAGAAAAGCAGAAACCAGAGACAACAAACTGTAAATATATATTTTTATTATTTTGCTTTAGGATATAGTATTGTAGCTGTGTTGTTTATAAATAGAACATGTAAATAAGGTAATCTTTTTATTGGACTAATTTTAATACATTTTGACTTAACTTTCAGAGAACAAAACCCCCTTCCTTAGGTCAGGATAAGATACTGTACTGACCTGAGGAAGGAGATTTTGGCCTCTGGAAGCTAAATGTATTAGTCCAGTAAAATGGTATTATTTTATTTTCTGTATTTGTTTTATTTCTATTTGTTAATTTGTAAAGTGGTGATTGGTATTTGTCAGTTTTTTCAAATTTACATCTGCTGTCTTTATATTTAGCACAGTACTAGGGGCCATCCTCATTCTTCTTGATCTTTCCGCTGCTTTTGACACTGTCGATCACAGCATACTTCTCGATACCCTGTCCTCACTTGGATTCCAGGGCTCTGTCCTTTCCTGGTTCTCTTCCTACCTCTCCCTCCGCACCTTTAGTGTTCACTCTGGTGGATCCTCTTCTACTTCTATCCCTCTGCCTGTCGGCGTACCTCAGGGTTCTGTTCTTGGTCCCCTCCTCTTTTCTATCTACACTTCTTCCCTTGGTTCATTAATCTCATCCCATGGCTTTTCCTACCACCTCTATGCTGATGACTCCCAAATCTACCTTTCTACCCCTGATATCTCACCTTGCATCCAAACCAAAGTTTCAGCGTGCTTGTCTGACATTGCTGCCTGGATGTCTCAACGCCACCTGAAATTAAATATGACCAAAACCGAGCTTCTCATTTTCCCCCCCAAACCCACCTCCCCGCTCCCCCCGTTTTCTATTTCTGTTGATGGCTCTCTCATTCTCCCTGTCTCCTCAGCTCGAAACCTTGGGGTCATCTTTGACTCTTCTCTCTCCTTCTCTGCTCATATCCAGCAGACCGCCAAGACCTGTCGTTTCTTTCTTTACAACATCCGTAAAATCCGCCCCTTTCTTTCCGAGCACTCTACCAAAACCCTCATCCACACCCTTGTCACCTCTCGTTTAGACTACTGCAATCTGCTTCTTGCTGGCCTCCCACTTAGTCACCTCTCCCCTCTCCAGTCAGTTCAAAACTCTGCTGCCCGTCTCATCTTCCGCCAGGGTCGCTTTACTCATACTACCCCTCTCCTCAAGACCCTTCACTGGCTCCCTATCCGTTTTCGCATCCTGTTCAAACTTCTTCTACTAACCTATAAATGTACTCACTCTGCTGCTCCCCAGTATCTCTCCACACTCGTCCTTCCCTACACCCCTTCCCGTGCACTCCGCTCCATGGATAAATCCTTCTTATCTGTTCCCTTCTCCACTACTGCCAACTCCAGACTTCGCGCCTTCTGTCTCGCTGCACCCTACGCCTGGAATAAACTTCCTGAGCCCCTACGTCTTGCCCCATCCTTGGCCACCTTTAAATCTAGACTGAAAACCCACCTCTTTAACATTGCTTTTGACTCGTAACCACTTGCCTCCACCTACCCTCCTCTCTTCCTTCCCGTTCACATTAATTGATTTGATTTGCTTACTTTATTTATTTTTTGTCTATTAGATTGTAAGCTCTTTGAGCAGGGACTGTCTTTCTTCTATGTTTGTACAGCGCTGCGTATGCCTTGTAGCGCTATAGAAATGCTAAATAGTAGTAGTAGGGGCCATTTTCTGTTTCTGTGGTGTTGCATTGTATGCAGAGTCTGGCATCGGGGGTTCAGTTTAATTTTTGTCTAAATAGAAACTTTATAATTACTTATTCTATAGTGGATTAGGGTGTATCTGTGTTTGTGAAAAAGACATGGCTTTCGGTTGGCATTGACTGTGCAGGATCGACAATCTGTACTAATCTGTCTGTTTTCGTTTTACAATAGGTGAATTGATGTTCTAGTGCTCACTGTAGTGTTTAAGATGCTTTCCTTTTCCTTGTGTGACTCGTAGAAATTACTGCTTATGGTATGGTAGAATTGCTCTATAGGTCCTGAGTGTTTTGTATTTTCGGTCTGCCTAGTACTGGATTTGGGGGGGGGGGGGGTGTTAAAAAATGACCGGCCCCGGGTGTCAACTACCCTAGGTACGCCACTGCTTAGATGAAAGTCTTCCTAGGGCCCATTTCTTTTTTGATGAAACGGGCTTGGTTGCACTAGTTAGATATAAGCATCTCTGAGACCTGGTGGAAGGAGAATAACCAGTGGGACATTGTCATACTGGAGTACAAATTATATCGCAGTGATAGGGTGGATTGAATTGGTGGAGGGGTAGCATTGTACGTTAAGGAGAGCCTTGAATCAAATAGATTGAAAAAAAAAAAAAGCTGTAGGGGATTACTTTTTTTGCCTCACTCTGTAGGTTCTAACTGGTATAGCATAGTAACATAATAGATGATGGCAGATAAAGACCTGTATGGTCCATCCAGTCTGCCCAAGATAAACTCGTATGTGCTACTTGATTTGTCCTTGCCATTTTCAGGGCAGAGACTGTAGAAGTCTGCCTAGCACTAGCTTTGCTTCCCAATTACTGGTGTTGCCACTCTGCTAAGCCTCTGTACATCGATTCCTTCTGAACAGGATTCCTTTGCTTTCACCCTCTGCCTATGATCCCTTATTCCAGAGGCACCATTCCATTGAAAGATGTGTTTCTTGTGCATTTAATATGGTGGGAGTATTTAAATCTCTATTACAACTTCCTTATTCTGCCTTTCTCCAAAATACTGGAACTGTAAAAACTATAAAGATCAAATATAGAACCATACAGATAGTGTAGTACAATGGACTTCAATGTGCCAAAATCTAAACTTTCATTGCTCATTGACTGTTTCAAAGCAAGGAATAATACACCATTGTCATTAGTTCACATTAATTTTGTGAAAATTAATTTCCTCTTAATTTGTATGTATGTCTTTTTTATAACACTATTTTATATACGTGTCTTTCAAAACCATGTTATTCAAGCAAATGTGAAAAATAATTTATAACACTTATCTCAAAAGAATTCCCCTTTAAATACTGTACTGGGAAGTCAGGATTGCAAGCAGTTCAGGTGTCTTGCTTTCAAACAACCACAGCTCCTTTTACAAAGTGGTGCTACCAATTAGCATGCACTGAATGCAAAGAAGCCCACAGGAATTGAATGGGTTGCATAGGTGCCCCGTATAAGAGGCTTGGGGAGGCTTAAGCTGTGACCTTTCCTCGCCTGCCTCCTCCTCCACATGTAGCCCCGATGCCAAAACAAAAGCCGCCGCCGCCACCCACCCCCAGCTCCCGAACTTTCCATTCTTGCAGTGGCTGCCTGGCATTTAAACTTTTAAGTCGCAGCGACGGCTCACCTCCACGCCAGCCTTTCCCTTCTCGCTTCTTGCTCAGTGTCCCGCCCTCGCGGAAACAGGAAATACCTCATCAGAGGAAGGCGGGATACTGAGCGAGAAGCAAGAAGGGAAAGGCTGGAGCGGAGGTGAGCTGTCGCTGTGACTTAAAAAGGTTTAAACGCCGGGCAGGTGGGGCTGGGGCAAGTCACTGCACAATGGATGGAAGGGGAAGACAATAGGAGGCAAAGGAGAATCAGGCATGGATGGGAGGGGAGGACAGGGAAGAGAGGAGAAATCACTGGACATGGAGGGGAGGACAGGGGCAGAGGAGAAATCATTGGACATGGAGGGGAGGGCAGGGGAGAGAAGAGAAATTGCTGGAGGGAGGGGCAGGGGAAAAGAGAATTGCTGGATTTGGATAGCTGGAGGGGGCAGGGGAGAGAAGATTTGCTAGATATGGTTGGAGGAGAGGGCAGGGGAGAGAGGAGAGTTGCTGGACATGGATGGATGTAGGGGAGGGAAGAGGAGAGAGGCTGGACATGGGTGGATGGAAGGGAGGGAAGACTGAAAGGAGATGCACATCAATGGAGGGGAGGTAAGAGAGGAGAAATCTGGACATAGATGGAGTGGAGGGCAGGGAAGAGAGAAATGTTGGACAGGAATGGAGGGAAGGAAAGACAAAGGAAGGAGATACACATGGAGGGGAAGGGAGAGAGGAGAAATGCTGGACATGGATGGAGGGGAGGGAAGTAGATGCACATGGATGGAGGGGAGTGAGGAGACATGCTGGATATGGATGGAGGGAAGAGAAGACATAGGAAGTAGATGCACATGGATGGAGGGGAGGGGAATGAGAAGAAATGCTGGATATGGATGGAGGGTAAATTGCTGAATTTAAGGGCTGGATCGGAACACTTTGAGGGCAGATGCTGAAACTTCAGAAAGAATAGGGACAGGGCTACAGATGGTAGGACGCATAAGGACACAGGAGGATGGTGGACATGGTGAGAGAAAAAATATCAAATGGAAAGAAGACACTGCATAAAACAGAAGACACTGGGACCAAAGCGAATAGAAAAACTAAATGATCAGGCAACAAAGGTAGAAAAAAGTATTTTATTCAGAATTTATTAATTGGAATATGTCAGCTTTTGGAAATGTGCATCTGTGATATTTTGCATGCAAGTTTCAATTTTTCTAGTATTGCTGCATGCTGAGTCTGACTTCTTGAGGTAACTTTCCAGTTCAGTATTTTGCCTTCATATCTGTTGTGTCATGTGTTTTTCATATGTGATCTGCTAGCGTGTAGTATTTGCAGCCCTTTTTGTTTTGGGGTTTTTTTTCACTAGGTTGTGTACTGGTGTTTTAGAGCCCAGTGTAATTACAGTGCTGTCTTTCCACGCATAAGGTTGTAGCTCGTCCTGTGCTTAGAGTTAGTGCTGTTACGGTTTGGTAAGGTTATGAGTGTGTTTTTGCACAAGTTTGTGTATAGTGTTTTGCAGTGGAGAGATAACATAGTAACATAGTAGATGATGGCAGAAAAAGACCTGCATGGTCCATCCAGTCTGCCCAACAAGATAAACTCATATGTGTATACCTTCCCTTGATTTGTACCTGCCTTTTTCAGGGCACAGACCGTACAAGTCTGCCCAGCAGTATTTCCCGCCTCCCATCACCGGCTCTGGCACAGACCGTATAAGTCTGCCCTCCACTATCCTCGCCTCCCAACCACCAACCTCTCTTCCCCCACCTGCTCCGCCTTACTGAGGTGGCACCAAAACATCAGAAAGGGTATAGAGCCTAAATCATGACACACTACCTCTTTAAGGATCTACATATGGTCATTAATAAAAGGAACTCATTGTGAACACTATCCACCCTAAAAGGGTATTTTGTGGCTCTAAATGAGAATTGTGATATGATTCCTGGCTTCATATAGTTGACGGTCTGCATTTATCATGAGGATGGTATATTGGTGTATTAGGGTCTGCCCAGTGTAATATTTATGGTACAGCAAGGTTCTGAGTGTGTTTTTGCACAAATCTGTGCCTAGTGTTTTGCAGTTGAGTGATTGTTAGTATATGCTTTGAGCAACCACTTTATTCGTCATACGATACATATCTAATATCTAAATTTAATAAATGGTATTGTGACTATTTTATTTTTACTTATTTTTTTTTTCTGTGTGTTAGGCAATTATGGAAGTAAGCCCCACCCCTAACCCCACCCCCTTTAGCCTCCCCAAACAGTTGGGCCACCGACCGCCTATAATGGGTTGTTTGTATTCAGCATGCTGCTGATCAGTAGCACCGCTTTACAAAAAGAGGCTTCAGTGAGCAATGAAAGGTTTGGAACGTTGAATTCCATTTTACTAAAATATTTTACCTTTAAGCATGGCTGTATCATAGTTTGTGTTATTATTGACCAAATACTGTATAAGCACTTTTTGGATTTCTCCAAAATATACATATTTAGGTCTTCAACTCTCTCCCCATATGCTTTATGACAAAGATCACTGACCATTTATGTAGCCTGCCTTTGGCCAGGCTCCATACAGTTTATATCATGAACATTAAGACATACCAAGTTCTACCAGGATATCCAGCTCCCTGGCTCCTGCTTTTCTTTCTTTGGCTAAAGAACTTGTCTTGGAGTTTTGCTGAAATATGAGGTCTACTCATGGATGTGCCCCACCTGACCCCTAGTGGAGCCACACCTGCTTCTTCTAGTTTTCACACTTCAGGATCCCAACAGGAGTTGGCTCAGACAATTCCTCTGAATGATAATGGCATTGGTCATGTGTACTGCTGCCAGCTCACATAGAGGTACTTCATTCCAGTTGCCACTGATCACTCCCCTCCAAGCCTACCAGGTTCACCTCTATGGTTCAAAATAACCATAAAGGGGCCTTCTGATCCATTCTCTGTCAGAGACAACAATGAAAAGTCACCTACTCAGGCTCCTTCTAGCTCCCTGAAGAAAGTATGCTTGTGACACTGACCTAATGGAGGTCACCTTGAAAGGAGTCTTAAATGGAAGACACACATGTAGGTCTCAGCCCAATGTACAACATACAGGTCGCATTGTCCTGAAGTCTAGGATGCAGAAAGGACTGTTCTCTGGGAGGACCTGAAAATTCTAGGCCACAAGCCCACATTTCCTTAACAAACAATAGAGTTCCCCTATATTCCAAAAATTAAGAAGGCCTAAATTATCTTTCAGAATAATTGCAAGTACACAAGTAGAACTCTGGCTACAGCCAATTTCTTCTTTGCTAACTCACCCATAATTAGCCAGACATCTAAAATTTACCAACAGATAACTGGGGCCAAGATTAGCACATGGGAATAGAACCTGAAGTGGTCAGTGAGGGATTCAGCATACCAAATCTGAGAAATATCCCATGGTAACCCTTGGAAGGGAATGGCCTTAGGATAACTACCTAAGGACTGCCATTCTGCATGGGGATCTAAGAAAAAGTAGCCCTCTTTTGAGCCCAAAACTCTGTGGCTCACTGCACCCCAAACATTGCTAAGGTCAACCTCTGGTTACTTCCATGCAAGGACATAGATTACGGCTAGGAAGAGCTCATAGTGGAACTCAAGACCCCACCAAAGCAAGGCAATCTTTATTTCCCCTTTAAATTATATTCAGGCTGCAGCAATTTTTCATGTATCATAAGCCTAATCTGGCCTTAAAGGCACTATTGTTCCCCTAGCTGGGAGGGGAGCTTTGACATGGGCTCTACCATATCTGAAGGTAGATATGTAAGCAGGAAATAAAGGGCCAATAAAATGGCTTGTGATCCAAATAAACAGGAGTGATAACTAGGTCTTATTCCATGAACACTTAATGGGCCACAGCTCAACCTGGGGGACCCTACCAGCTTTGTTTTTGACCAGGTACTATATGTCCACTGATCATATCCATCTACCTTGCACCCAAGCCAGACCAAATACAGCTGCCATACTTAACTAGTATGGCTTCTCTGCAATGCATCACCTCCCTCTTTGTCAGACATACTTGAAGCAAGTGGAGGTAAAGTAGATGACATTTACCTAGCTGGGAAGCAACCTGGGAAGAGCTTATGCTGTTAATAGCTCCTGCTGTCAGACCCACCAAAGGTGAAAAGTAACCAGGCACCATTTCGGATTGGACCCAGCAGTGGACTCAGCCTCCGAGTCTGTTCCTTGTTGGGTGGGGGGGGGGGGGGAGCAGTGGAAGAAATGAGCCCTAAAAGACTTATCTATGCTCCCCTGCCAATCTGGGCCTACAACCTTCCTGGGAGTAGCCTACTCAGCCTACTTGCAATTGCTGCACCATCTTCAAGAGCCATGGAAAGCCCCTATCTGTGTGTATATTCTTATCTCTCTCATTCTGTGCCTAAATTTATGCATCATTTGCACACCTATTAATATAAAATACTAATTGGTACTTGAAGTATAACTCAGCACTATTCTGTAACTTGACGTGTGACTCATTTAGCGTATAAATGTAACAGGACAGTCACAGAGGAGCACATAACTTATAAAATCACTAGTAAAAAAGCCCGTTTCTTACAGAAATGAAATGGGCGCTAGCAAGGTATTCCTCGCAGTTGCACCTTGGCCTCCAGCCTCCCTCCCTGTCATGTGAATTACAGGGCCCCCTGCCGGTTGTCAGAGTTGTATGCTCCCCTGGTCTTGGAGTTGTTGCTGACCCTCCCTCGTTCTCTGTCATCTGAGTTGCAGGACGCCATCTGTGTTCTTCACGTTCCAGGCGCCCCTGCTTCCCTGTCCTCCGAGTTCAAGGGCTAGCCCCTGGTCGTTGGCTGCCTCGGTGCCCTCCTTTACACGGGAGGGCAGAGCAATGGGAATAGTGTTAGAAGGCAAGCCATGCAGACATATAACGTTGGAGGGGGAAAATATTATATAGGATTGTTGAAGAGAGAAAGGGGATGACAAAATAGTAAAATGTTTAATAGAAATATGTTTGTTTACATTTGCAAGATTTCTTTATAAACAATATTTTTTGTGAAAACTGTTACAAAGAGGGAAAAGCTTTCCTTGTTCAGGACCATCTATTACTTTTACAATTGCATCAGAAGAAGTTCAAACTTGTGAAAAAGCTACATACAGTTGGCCATGTGTAAACAGTGATTCTGGTAGGAAAATGCCTACTTTGTCAAATGTTTGTCCTTGTTAATTGTCATAGAGACACAGTGGATGTTTCTGAGAGAGAGAGAGAGAGCAAGGCAAGGAGGCATATTTTCAAAGCACTTAGCCTTAAAAGTTCCATAGAAACCTATGGAACTTTGGAAGGCTAAGTGCTTTGAAAATGTGCCCCAGAGAGAGAGAGTCTGTGTGAGAGACAGAGACAATGTTTGAGAAAGATAGAGTGTGTGTGTGTGAGAGAGATAGAGTGTGTCCGTGTGATACAGAGAGAGAATGTGTGTGAGAGACAGTGTGTGTGTGTGAGAGAGAGAGACTCTGTGAGTGTGTGAGACAGTGTGTGACTGAGTGAAAGACAGTGAGTGTGACAGTGTGTGTGTGATAGAGTGAGAGTGTATGTGAGAGAGACAGTGTGCGAGTGTGTGTCAGAGACTGTGCAAGTGTGTGTGTGAGACTGAGACTGTATGCGAGTGTGTATGTGAGACACAGTGAGTGTGTTTCACACAGATACAGTGTGTGTGACAGAGAATGTGTGTGTGTGTCAGAGTGTGAGACAGTATGTGTGCGATACACAGACTCTCTGTGAGACTGAGTGTATGAGACCGAGAGTGAGTGTGTGACAGAAACAGTGAGTGAGAGACAGAAAGAGTGAGTGTGAGAGTGAGTGTGTGTGACAGATACAGTGTGTGAGAGTGACAGAAAGTGTGTGTGTGAGACGGAGAGAGACACAGTGTGTGTACAGTGAGACACAGATAGTGTGAGAAAGTGTATCTTTGAGTGGGTGTGTGAGAATTACACTGTGTGCGAGTGTGTATGTGAGACAGATAGTGTGTTAGAGACACAGAGAGTGTGTGTGTGATACAGTATGTGCGAGTGTGAGACAGAGAGACTGTGTGAAAAATAGTGAATGTGAGTGTGAGAAAAAGAAAGTGTGAGTGTGTGTGACGGAGAGTAAGTGTGTGACAGTGATTGAAAGTGTGAGTGTGTGAGAGAGATTGCGTGCGACTGTGAGTGTGAGAGACAGTGTGAGTGAGTGACATAAGTGTGTGTGTGAGAGAGAAAGAGTGTGAGAGGCGGCAGCAGCAGCAGGGCCCCCTTCCGGGCGAGGTGCAGGCACCTCCCTCCCTCCGTGTCAGCCCTCCCCCCCCAACATCTCATCTCAGGACCCCCCTCTGGTCTGAGGACAACCCCTCCCCCCTACTGTCTGTGCTCAGGACTCCCTCCTGCCCTCTGTGGTTTCCAGACTCCCCCAATCCCCCTTCCTCTGAGGTCTCAGGACCCCCCCCCCTCATCTCAGGATCCCCCTCCCCCCCCTCTGGTCTCAGGACCCCCCTCCTCTGTGATCTCATGGCCCGCCCCTCCTGTCTGGTTTCAGGACCCGGCCCCAGGACCCCCCTCCTCGGTCTCAGGACCCCCCCCCCCTCCTCTCTGGTCTCAGAACCCCCCCCCTGCTCCTCTCAGGTCTCAGGACCCCCCTCCCCTGGTCTCAGGACCTCCTCCCCCCTCCTCTCTGATCTCAGGACCCCCATCCCCTCCCACCTTACCTCCTCTTTGGTCTTTGCTTTCGCTTCTGTTTCTGCTCTTCCTCTGGTCCCGGCCTTCCACAAACAGGAAATGAGGGCGGGAGCAGAGGAACAGCTGAAACAGAAGCGAAAGCAAAGGCAGTGAGAAACGGCGTCTGTGCGTGCAGGACTTCAGCATTGCCGGCGGAGCAGGAGGTAAAACGTTTTCATCAGAGATGGGGGGGCGCAGAACGGAGGGGGGGGGGGGCGTGTACTCATACAGGAGTGGGGCCATCGGACTGCAGTGGGCCCAGAACTCGAACGACGGGAGTGGAAGGAAGGAGGGGTTGGGGATCATGGAACTCGGGGTGGCGTTTGGTTTCTCATCTCAGGTGGCTGCTGCTGGGTTCCCTTCCCTCTCACTTCCCACCAGGGGCGTATCTGCGTGGGGCCACAGGGGCCTGGGCCCCCCTCAGATTTCACCCTGGCCCCCCTCCCGCCGCCAGCCCTCCCCCGCTGCCGTTTCTTACTTTTGCACTGAGGTCCGCTTCATCCTGCGCCTTTAAAAATATTTCTTCAGCTGACGGGGGACCCCAACCCAACCCCCCCCGCCAACCCGAGGTGACGTCTTTCAAGTTCTTCATCCGCCGTGGCTGACGTGCTAGAGTTGAGCGGCTGAATCCAGTTCGGAGTCTAACAGTTTTGTTACTTTTACTTATAATAAAGAAGTACAGGATAATATTTGTTATTTTACTGAAGTAATAATATGGCCAAGTTTTAGTACTTTTACTCAGTAAAAGTGGAAGAAAGATGTAAATGACAATTCCTCAGTAAATAGCAAAATCCTTTTCCCAGTTGTGCTATTTCAAACATTATCACACAAACAGTGGATCATCTCACCTTAAATTTTGCCATTCAGTGAATATAACCTATAAGAACAGTAGAGTTGGCTCTGTTTGTTGAACTGGTTAGTGGCCTCTAGCCAACAAAACAGTGATGAGTTGGGTCACTTTAAATTGAAGATGAAGCTGGTAGCAATTCTTGGTGAACAGACACATATCTCTACCACAACAGACTGCACATCATCCCATGGGAAATTTTACATCGGGGTTATCTATCCACTGGATTGATAAGAGGGAGGAAGCCTGCTTGTCTGACCTTAAGACTTGATGTTTTTCCATCAATTCTCAAAGATATTCAAACAGAGTTTGCCAGAATATAAAAAATTGTTAGAACAGACAATAATTCCAACTTTGTGAAAGCCTTCTTTGCAATGATAATGAAGATAAAGGGGAAAGGAAAATGGGACTTGATATACCACCTTTCTGTGGTATTTTGCAACTACATTCAAAGTGGTTTACATATGTACAGGTACTTATTTTGTACCTGGGGAAATGGAGGTTTAAGTGACTTGCCCACGGTCACGAGGAGCGCAGTGGGAATCAAACCCAGTTCCCCAGGATCAAAGACCGCTGCACTAACCACTAGGCTACTCCAAGATGAAGATGCAAATGATGACAGACCACATTAGTTCTAATGCAGATGATGATGATGATGACAATAATGATGCTATATGGAAGGCAAGTGGTTCAGAGATTCCCTTGATCACAACCTGCAGATCTAGTCAGAAGACATCAGTAATACTGCAGACTGGCCTGATTTGAAGGAACTTTTTATCAGACTGAACACTTTCTGCTAGTGTAGTTGTTGAACCTTTTTTAGCTGTGCTGGATTAATAACTCACAAGCACACTCATATAAGTGACAGTAATTTTCAAAAATTTAGTTTTACTAAAAGTGGATTGAATTCTAAAGCAATAAAGTTGATGGGTAACAACGTTAATACTAGTTGTATTCATGCATATTAGGCAATAACTTTTTTGTGTGTTCTTCCCTCTACTTTTTACTTAAGTATTAAAATATATATTTATTTTTACTTTTACTTAAGTACTTTGGTCTAGTACTTTGAACAACACTGACATTTACACCCACTATTCACATGGCATAAGTGGACATGCCTAAATGCAAGCACATAGATGCCAACATATACTAGTATTTTTGAACAGAATTCTAGCATTTTGAATCTAGGCACCTGGTACTCAGTTACAGAATGGTCCCCCTGTGTGTGTACACACATATTATAAAAATTATGCATGTACATCATAAATCCACCCCTGGGAAGCAGATCACACAAAAGCAGACACATGTATCATGTGTAATTTGCATGTAAAACATACTATCCTCTAATTCTATAAATGGTGCTTTAATTGCACATGCAAATTTCAGCATGTGAACAGTTTAAGAACATAAGCATAGCCAATGATAAATCTAGCCCCGCATCCTGCTTTCCAACAATGACCAATCCAAGCCACAAGCACCTGGCAGAAACCCAATTAGTAGCAACATTCCAAGCTACCAATCCCAGGGCAAGCAGTGGCTTCCCCCATGTCCACCTCAGATGATGGACTTCTGCTTCAGAAACGTCCAAACCTTTTTTAAACCCAGATACGTTAACTGCTGTTACCACATCCTCTGGCAGCGAGTTCCAGTGCTTAACTATTTTTTGAGTGAAAAATCTCTCTCCATATAAAAGGCAACCCCAACGTTCTAATGAAGCCTCCACGGAAGTTGAGGCGCCCGAGATATCCGGTGTGCCCCTGAGTGTCTGCACCGCCCTCGCGTCAAAACGTGATGACGTCGAGGGCGGAGCAATGACACTCGAGGGCCGAAACAGAAACGGCACAGGCACGGAGGCACAGCAAAAAAAAAAAAAAACCCTCTCTACACAGAGCGAACCACGAACAACGTCCGACGGTCACACGGAGGCAGGCAAGCAGCTCGGAGGGACGGAGGGAGGGGGCCGCTACCATTATAGAACCTTGCTAGCGCCCGTTTCATTGCGCTGAGAAACGGGCCTTTTTTCCTAGTTTCTATATAATTTCATTGAGTGCCCCCTGGTCTTTGCACTATTCTGAAAGGGTAAATAAAATCAATTGACTTCTATACCACTCAGGATTTTATAGACCTCAATCATATCTCCCCTCAGCCGTCTCTTTCCAAGCTGAACAGCCCTAACCTCTTTAGCCTTTCCTCATACGAGAGGAGTTCCATCCCCTTTTATTATTTTGGTTGCTCTTTTTTGAACCTTTTCCAATTCCACTATATCTTTTTTTGAGATACAGCGACCAGAACTGAACGCAATACTCAAGGTGAGCGATACAGAGGCATTATAATATTCGTGGACTTATTTTGCATCCCTTTCCTAATAATTCCTGGCATCCTGTTTGCTTTTTTTGGCTGCCACTGCACACTGGGCAGAAGATTTCAGTGCATAGGACACCCATAAGATCAATTATGGGTGGATAATATTGGCATTGTTATGGTGAAGGGATAAAAGAAAAATGGGTGGGGGGGAAGATATATACTCGAAAGATAATTTAATTATTTTGCAATGAGTCAAAGAATTAGGAATTAAAAATTAAAATTAATGAAATTTGATGTAATTGAATTAACAAATTAAATAGCAAAAAGGGATTACTAGTTTAGTAATGCATCTAATTTGGAAAGAATAGTGACTGCAAAGGATATGTAAATTTGTTTGCTTTTTTTTTTAAGGTTGGGGCGGAGCAAAAGAGCACAGGAAAATTGTCAGCCTCTAGTCTGAGGAGAACTAATGAGCAGCAAGTAGGAAAGCTAGCTGAGGGAACTGAAGCAATATATTTCATCCCACCCAATCCCTCCCAAAATTTAGAAGAGTGAGGGTTGAGATTGGGATCTTGGGTAATTTTGTAGTTGAGATAGCAATGTTTAGGGATGTTAAAAGGGGTAGTTTAAGTCGCAGCTGCGGAAATTTAAATGAGAATTTTTCAAGGAGTCTTCATTTAAGAACAATGAATTTACAGGCTATATGGACTTTACAGTGTGTGAAACCGACAGAAGCAGTAGCGAAGCCTTGATGTCACCGCAGGTCTCTTTATTAATACAATTGATGGAATAAATATGTGCAGCTAGGTCGGCACTGACTAGCTTTATAAAAGGGAATAAGAAAAGCGAAGGTTGCATTGATAACATTTTTATTTGTGCTGGTTATGAATATTTGATTGGTTAATAAAGCTACGGCCAAAATTGTTCCTCCAATTTATGTCATAGTCTTCTTTGTTCATGTGTGAGTCAGGAACGGATGCAATGCAAGTGCCAATATTATGTCTACAATGTCGCCCAGATCTTTTTCTTGAGTGCTGACCCCTAAGGATGTCACGATATACATCCCGTTCAAACAAGACATAACCGAAATCACAAATGAAATCACACACAGCCTCCAAATAATGAATTCATGGGCGGATGCATTCCATCTAAAGCTAAATGCAGAAAAAACACAGTGTCTCATCCTATCCTCACCATACAACACTAACAAACCCAATACAATAAACACCCTGGATTACACACTTCCGATCTCAAACAGCCTGAAAATCCTGGGAGTCACAATTGACCGAAATCTCACACTCGGAAGACCATGCGAAAAACACAGCAAAGAAAATGTTCTACTCAATGTGGAAACTTAAAAGAATCAAACCTTCTTCCCATGAGATATATTCCGCAGCCTAGTACAATCAATGGTGCTAAGTCATTTAGACTACTGCAATGCCATTTACGCCGGATGCAAAGAACAAATCAGACTGCTCAAAACACAGCAGCCAGACTTATATTTGGGAAAGCAAAATACGAAAGCGCCAAACCCCTAAGAGAAAAAACTACACTGGCTCCCACTAAAAGAATGAATTGCGTTCAAAGTTTGCACCCTGGTCCACAAAATCATCTATGCGGAAGCCCCGATCTACATGTCGAACCTTATAGATTTGCCTACTAGGAATGCAAAAAGATCATCACGCACATTCCTCAATCTCCACTACCCTAACTGCAAAGGGCTAAAATACAAATCCACCTATGCGACTAGCTTCTCATACATCTGCACGCAGTTATGGAACGCACTACCAAAGGCCATAAAGACAACGAAAGACTATCCATCTTCCGAAGGTTTTTGAAAACAGAACTATTCATGAAGGCTTTATACATTACCAGAATGTATTCTTCCTCACCATGTATGCATACACATGGTACATATATACATACATATATACACACCATGCTCTGTTTTTATATATATCATATTCCATGTATGTTATTATGTATGTATCCACCTTAACGCAAGACCATTTGTAAATCTGTTACCCGGAAATGGCAACTGCCATTACAGCAAATGTAAGCCACATTGAGCCTGCAAATTGGTGGGAAAATGTGGGATACAAATGCTACAAAATAAATAAATAAGGTGTACCCTAGGATCAGGTAACTATGATTCAGATTATTCTTCCCAATGTGCATCACTTTGCATTTGTTCACATTAAATTTCATCTGCCATTTCGATGTCCAATCTTCCAGTTTCCTAAGGACTGCATGCAATTTTTCACAGTCTGCATATGTTTTGACAACTTTAAATTTGCAGATGGGCACAAAATTATTCAATCACCTCACTCGTAATTCCGATTTCAAAGTACATAAGTATTGCCATACTGGGACAGACCGAAGGTCCATCAAGCTTGGGCTTGATCCAGGTCACACGTACCTGGCAAGATCCCAAAAAAGTGCAATACATTTTATGCTGCTTATTCTAGAAATAAGCAGTGGATTTTTCCCAAGTCCATTTTAATAATGGTCTATGGATTTTTCCTTTAGGAAGCCATTCAAACCTTTTTTTTTTATTTGCATGAAGTCTTTATTAACATAAAGCAACATGGACCATACAATACGCTCCTGCCCAGCATAGTATACACCATTTTACATCATTTTTAACTGCCAAACGGTAACAATATAAAACTTCAAGGTTTTATAAACTTATTTTGGTTTTCTATCCCCCCCCCCCCCCCCCCGGCAGGCCCCAGCGAAACTCTTGATGCTCTGACCTCTAGCTCCGCTTACACTATGCATGAAGGATAAAAGGTTTCCAGATCGAGTGCCACTTATTCTTCTTTTATTTATTTATTTATTTATTTATTTATTGCATTTGTATCCCATATTTTCCCACCTTTTTGCAGGCTCAATGTGGCTTACAATACATCTTGAAAAATAGAAGGCATTAGAAAATAAACATTTAGTATTACAGAGGAATCTTGGACAATATGATAATCAAAAAGCAAAATAATAGTATAACAAGCAATATGGTTATGATAAAGCAAGATATTAGCATAACAAGCAGATAATATAAGACAGTTTTGAATATATGTGGAGGAATTGTGTGTGTTCACATTGGTTGATCTTTGTGGTATGCCTTGTTAAAGAGATGGGTCTTGAGCAGTTTGCGGAAGTTCATTAGTTCGTAGATCGTTTTTAGGTTGCGTGGCAATGCGTTCCACAGCTGTGTGCTCAAGTAGGTAAAGTTTGACGCGTGCATTAGTTTGTATTTTAGACCTTTGCACTTAGACTTACCACCCAGGAATGCCAAAAGATCATCCCGCACATTCCTCAATCTGCACTACTCTCTATCAGGTCTGACATGTAGGCTGGTGCATCTCCGTGAATGATTTTGTGGACTAAGGAGCATATTTTGAACGTGATGCGTTCTTTAATTGGGAGCCAGTGTAGTTTTTCTTGTAAGGGTTTAGCACTTTCATATTTTGTTTTACCGAATATGAGTCTCGCTGCAGTGTTCTGGGCTGTCTGAAGTTTCTTAATTATTTGTTCTTTGCAGCCGGCATAGAACGCGTTACAGTAATCTAGGTGACTGAGCACCATCGATTGTACCAGGTTACGGAAAACAGTCCTTGGGAAGAAAGGTCTTACTCTTTTTAGTTTCCACATTGAGTGGAACATCTTCTTGGTTGTGTTTTTCGCGTGGCTGTTGAGTGTTAGATGTCAATCAATGGTAACTCCAAGAATTTTCAGGGTTTCTGAGATGGAAGGTTCAGATTTGGTGTGTTGATGGCGGTGAATTCGTTCTTGTCATGTTGAGAGGTGAGTATTAAGCATTGGGTCTTTTCTGCATTAAGTTTCAGCTGAAATGCATCCGCCCATGAATGCATGGTCTGGAGGCTTTGATTGATCTCATTGGAAATTTCCTTTAAATCATGTTTAAATGGGATGTTGATCGTTACGTCGTCTGCGTAAATGTATGGGTTAAGGTTTTGGTTTGATAATAGTTTGGCTAAGGGTGTCATCATTAGGTTGAACAGAGTCGGTGAAAGGGGAGATCCCTGTGGGACTCCGCATTCAGGTATCCATGTGGCTGAGGTAGTCGAATTAGATGTCACTTGGTATGATGGTGTGGTTAGGAATCCCTTAAACCAAGTGAAAACGTTACCTCCAATTCCGAAGTATTCAAGGGTATGTAGTAGTATTCCATGATCGACCATGTCGAAGGTGCTTGACATGTCAAATTGTAGAAGTAGTATTTTCTTTCCAGTTGCAATCATTTGTTTGAATTTGGTCATAAGGGTAACCAGTACTGTTTCAGTGCTGTGGTTAGACCGGAATCCTGACTGGGAGTCATGGAGTATTGAGAATTTATTTAGATAATTTGTGAGTTGTTTGGTCACTAACCGTTCTGTTAGCTTGGTTATTAAGGGGATGGATGCTACTGGCCTGTAGTTGGTTAGTTCTTTGGCACTTTTCTTTGTGTCTTTGGGTTTGGGGGTAAGATGTTTTCTTTCTTCTTTGGGAAGAGTCCATTTTGTAACATATAATTCAAGTGTACATAAATACATAAGTAATGCCATACTGGGAAAAGACCAAGGGTCCATCGAGCCCAGCATCTTGTCCACGACAGCGGCCAATCCAGGCCAAGGGCACCTGGCAAGCTTCCCAAACGTACAAACATTCTATACATGTTATTCCTGGAATTTTGGAGTTTTCCCAAGTCCGTTTAGTAGCGGTTTATGGACTTGTCCTTTAGGAAACCGTCCAACCCCTTTTAAAATTCTGCTAAGCTAACCGCCTTCACCACATTTTCCGGCAATGAATTCCAGAGTTTAATTACACGTTGGGTGAAGAAAAATTTTCTCCGATTTGTTTTAAATTTACTACACTGTAGTTTAATCGCATGCCCCCTAGTCCTAGTATTTTTGGAAAGCGTGAACAGACGCTTCACATCCACCTGTTCCACTCCACTCATTATTTTATATACCTCTATCATGTCTCCCCTCAGCCGTCTCTTCTCTAAGCTGAATAGCCCTAGCCTCCTTAGTCTTTCTTCATAGGGAAGTCGTCCCATCCCCACTATCATTTTAGTCGCCCTTCGCTGCACCTTTTCCAATTCTACTATATCTTTCTTGAGATGCGGCGACCAGAATTGAACACAATACTCAAGGTGCGGTCGAACCATGGAGCGATACAACGGCATTATAACATCCTCACACCTGTTTTCCATACCTTTCCTAATAATACCCAACATTCTATTCGCTTTCCTAGCCGCAGCATCACACTGAGCAGAAGGTTTCAGTGTGTTATCGACGACGACACCCAGATCCCTTTCTTGGTCCGTAACTCCTAATGTGGAACCTTGCATGACGTAGCTATAATTCGGGTTCTTTTGTCCCACGTGCATCACCTTGCACTTGCTCACATTAAACGTCATCTGCCATTTAGCCGCCCAGTCTCGTAAGGTCCTCTTGTAATTTTTCACAATCCTGTCGCGAGTTAATGACTTTGAATAACTTTGTGTCATCAGCAAATTTAATTACCTTGCTAGTTACTCCCATCTCTAAATCATTTATAAATACATTAAAAAGCAGCGGTCCTAGCACAGACCCCTGAGGAACCCCACTAACTACCCTTCTCCATTGTGAATACTGCCCATTTAAGCCCACTCTCTGTTTCCTATCCTTCAACCAGTTTTTAATCCACAATAGGACATTTCCTCCTATCCCATGACCCTCCAATTTCCTCTGTAGCCTTTCATGAGGTACCTTGTCAAACGCCTTTTGAAAATCCAGATATTAATATTAACACACAATATTAATACACAATATTAACCAGCTCCCCTTTGTCCACATGTTTGTTTACTCCTTCAAAGAATTGAAGTAAATTGGTCAGGCAAGATTTCCCCACACAAAAGCCGTGCTGACTCGGTCTCAGTAATCCATGTCCTCGGATGTGCTCTGTAATTTTGTTTTTTAATAATAGCCTCTACCATCTTCCCAGGCGCCGACGTCAGACTCACCGGTCTATAATTTCCCGGATCTCCCCTGGAGCCTTTTTTAAAAATGGGCGTTACATTGGCCGCCCTCCAATCTTCCGGTACCACGCTTGATTTTAAGGATAAGTTCCATATCACTAGCAGTAGCTCCACAAGCTCATTTTTCAGTTCTATCAGTACTCTAGGATGAATACCATCCGGTCCAGGAGATTTGCTGCTCTTCAGTTTGCTGAACTGCCCCATTACGCCCTCCAGGTTTACCGTGAAGTCAGTAAGTTTCTCCGACTCGTCCGCTTGAAATACCATTTCCGACACCGGTATCCCACCCAAATCTTCCTCGGTGAAGACCGAAGCAAAGAATTCATTCAGTCTCTCCGCTACGTCTTTGTCTTCCTTTGTTTCGTAATGTCTGTTATAAATTGTTGGGGAGCGGATGTCATAAGGTTGTTTGGGCATATGTCTAGCTTGCAGTGAGATTTGGCATATCTTTTGAACGTTTGGGAGATGATATCCTCTGATACTGTCTCGAAATTGGTCCAAATTCTGTCTGCTGGGTAAATGCCAAGTTCTGGGTCTAGACAGTCAAGGAGTTCAGTATAGTCGATGGTGCTGACAGGTATCTTAAGTCGCAGTTGTACGATTTTCTCGTTGAAGTATCTCGCGAGATTATCTGCTCCTGGTGCGTCTTTGCTGTTGGTTGTGACTGGTGTAGTTTGGTCCAATTACGGTTTTGTAATATAATCTTTTGGTTTGTTTTATGGTATATTTGTATTTTCTTTGGAGTTGTTTCCAGGCATTGAGTGTGGGGTCATCTTTCTTTTTATTCCATGCACGTTCTAACCTTC
Organism: Microcaecilia unicolor; assembly: GCF_901765095.1. Taxonomy (NCBI): domain Eukaryota; kingdom Metazoa; phylum Chordata; class Amphibia; order Gymnophiona; family Siphonopidae; genus Microcaecilia; species Microcaecilia unicolor. The sequence goes on along the minus strand of NC_044034.1, from coordinate 194,713,991 downwards.
TAACTTGTGTTTTAAGTTTTTTCAGCTCTTCATTGAACCATGGTGTTGAATTCTTTCTATGTGAGGTTCTGGTTTGATTGGGTGCAATGTTGTCTAATATGGATCTGCATCTGTCATCCCATTCTAAGAGGAATTGGATTGTGTCTGTTTTTATTGTCCAGTCGTTGTGGTAGATCTGTTGCCAGAATATTATCGGGTCCATTTTTCCTCTCGTGGTGTAAGTTTTTCATTCTTGTTTATTCGGTAAGTCTTTCATTCGCCATTGGAGGGAGATGTTTGCTTTAAAGTGGTCGGACCGAGGAGATCACGTGATGAGCTGAGGGGAGCAGACGTGACATAGCTCTCCTCTGAGGACTCGCCCGCTCTCCCGCGCCTGGGATACAGGGCCACAGTTCCTAATCACCACCACAAGTGGAGGAGAGTGCGAAGGACTTTATGGACCAATTTGTCACACGTCCAGAGCCAAGTATGCCTCCAAAAAGCGGGAAAAAAGACGAGAAGACTCTATCTCTGGATAACAAGATGGCCGCGAGCCCGGCACCAGAGAAAGTTTCTACGGAGTTTACTGACACGTAATTGCGGCAACTGTCCTCCGTAGTCAAAACAGCAATGGAACCTCAACTTCAACAGCTGCAACAACTCTCGGGTCAACTCACCTCCCTTGAATCGTTACTAGCTGAAACCATGAAACGAACTGGGGAGCTAGAACAGAGGATGTTGGCTGTGGAAGACGAGGAGGCCGGAATGGCGACGCGGTTGACAGAGCTTGCAAAATTGGTGCAGAAAAACACTCAGCTGGTAGATGAATTGGAAAATAGATCGAGGAGGGACAATCTGCGGATCATTGGGTTCCCGGAATCTACGCCGGACCATCTACTATCGGAAGTGCTGGAGAAATGGTTAAAAATGGAATTCGCCCTGTCTTGATCGTGTGGAACCATTATGCCTCGAGCGCGCCCATCGGGTGGGGCATAAGCCGGGCCCAAATCAGCGATCGAGGGTAATAATGATAAAAGTACACAACTACATCCATAAAGTGGAAATTTTACATGGGATGCGGCAGAAGCGAGATTCTCTAGCCTTTGAAGGGACACCTGTTAAAATATTCCAGGACTTCTCAGCCGCACTGCAGGAGCGGCGTCGAGCATTTGGGCCTGTATGCAAATCCCTAGTTCTTACAAAACAAAGATTTGCTTTGATATACCCTGCGATTCTAAAAGTGTTTCATCAGGAGAACTGGCAGGTTTACAGAACGCCACAGGAGGTCCCAGCAGATTTACTTCAACCTTCCCCACCGTGAGGATTTCACATCTTATACTCAGAGAGTTCTGGGTTGATAAAGTGACTTAAATGTTGAGGCTGTGAGTATAATACTGGAACAGGCCAGAAATGCTAGTAGTTCTAAGTACCTGTTGTACCAGGGTGGTGGGAGAGTGGGGGGACCACCATCATTGATCTCCATTAGTTAAAGTTTGGTTCATGGGTAGGAATTGGTTTGATAAGGAATTGGGGCAAGTAAGGAGGGCGGACGGGAGGGTAGGGGAGGGGGTGGGTTGAGATACACGATTTATGCACATTTTGCAGGTGTGATTGGGTCCACACGGGATTGGCACAACTCGGGGTGGCGATCTAGGCTACAGGATCCCTTGGGCGAGGCTGGGCACCCGGGAAATGGAATTAATTTTTTACCATCTGCACTAGATATTCTATATCCACCCCAAAATTAAGTCCCTTCATTTTACCACGTGGAATGTAGGGGGCATTTCAACTCAGATTAAAAGGGCGAAAATTCTAGCGGCTCTGAATAGACATAAAACAGATTTTGGTTGTTTACAGGAAACTAAACTCGCAGTGGCAGAGCATGCAAAGTTACAACGACAGTGGGTGGGCGAGGTCTATTCATCTGCCTCTGGTGATCGTATGGGAGGGGTGGCAATATTGATCAGGAAAGGATTGGTGGCTAAGTCAGAGGTAGTCGAATTGGACCAGGGAGGGCGCTATATTTTGATTCGGGTGTGGGTACAAGGCAGAGAAATTATGATCCTGGGTTTATATGGCCCAAACACTTATGATCCTAAATTTCTAGCTCGGTTAACACGAGTGTGTATGCCCTACCACTCGAAACAGCTCATGGTGATGGGGGATTTTAATCTGGTGTCCCATCCACAATATGATTGCTCTAATCCACACTCTACACATAGGGGAGGACCGAGGTCGCACGCTCTTTCCCATTTTATGCAAACACTCAATTTGGTGGATTCATGGCATGGCCTTCACCCCACTGAGTGAGACTACACTCATGAATCTCGAGCCCATGGGACTTTTTCCCGATTGGATTATATATTAGTCTCTCATTCTATCTTCCCATGGGTGTTGAATGTAGAGATGGGCCCGGAGGTCTCGGACCACTCCCTAGTGTGGATGGACATGGAGTCTCCTGGACTCTACCAGCAGGCCGGGAAGTGGAGGTTTCCCACCCACCTTTATCAAGATAAAGATTTTAGAGTGCACTTAACTCAGAAATGGGAAGAATTCTCTCAAAATAATGAACATAGAACCCAACCTGGCCTGCTTTGGGCAACTGCTAAAGCAGTGTTGCGAGGCGATATCATAGCCTATGTATCAGCTTATAATAAAAAAATTGCCTCAGCAATTCTGAAATTAGAAAAAGATCTTAAAAGAGCAAAAACACAACATCTTAAATTTCCTACCCCTGCCACTAAGGAACAGTTTCACACAGTCGAGGTAGCCCTAAATTCTTTGTTGCATCAACGAGCCCGACGTTACATGGCATACCAAAAATATAGATTTCAGCGATATGGGGACCGGTCAGGGACCTTTCTAACTAGACTGGTTAAATCTGGGGGCCCGCGAAGACCGATCGTCACTATTAGGGACAATAAGGGGAACCTCCACAATAAGAGTGAGAAAATAGCAGAAGCTTTAAAAAATTTCTTTAGCTCTCTTTATGAGTCATCCCAGACCTCGGGCAGCACAGAGATCATCCACTTTTTAGATCAAGTAGGTCTACTGCATTTGACAGAACAGGAAAAGAGCTCCCTCGGGCTTCCAGTTAATCTCAAAGAAATACAATAAGTAATTAAATCTTTACCCATGGGCTCTGCTCCCAGGCCAGATGGATTCTCGGGGGAGTTCTATAAGTTGTTGCCCCCATCTTTCTATCCCAGTATTCATGACTTTTATGAACAGATTATAGAGAATGGTAAATTTCCACCATACTTCAACCAGGCGTACATCACGTTAATTCACAAACCAGATAAACCGGAGGATCAGGTTAATTCTTTTAGACCTATCTCCTTAATTAACGTCGATTTAAAAATCCTGGCCAAAATTATAGCGAATCGGTTATCCAATCTGTTGCCTAGATTGGTGGGGGAGGAGCAGGTAGGCTTTGTAAAATCTAGACAAGCTGCTAGCAATGTTCGAAGGCTGCTACTGGCCATGGCACATAGCCAACAGCAGCGGATTCCAACCTGTCTATATTCCCTCGATGCTGAAAAAGCATTTGACAAGCTAGAATGGGAATATATGTTCACTGTGTTAACTCATATGGGATTTGGTGGGTGGTCTCTTGGGGCTATAAGAGCCCTGTATTCTGGCCCGGAGGCAGCAGTACTAATCAATGGAATGCAGTCACAAATATTTCCAATAAATAAGGGGACTAGGCAGGGATATCCTCTCTCCCCATCACTTTTTATATTAGCCATGGAACCCCTCTTACGAGCAGTCAAACAGTCGGAGGAGATTCCGGGGGTGAGAGTCGGGGGAGAAACAATTAAGGCCTTATCCTTTGCAGATGACCTCCTGATTATCACGACTCAGCCACAGGCTGCATTGGGAAAATTGTTGGATATGATTCAAGAGTTCGGGAGACTCTGCTCTCCCCTGCTTCTGCTCTTGCCCCCCTCTCAATTCGTATATTCCGACTTGCTCTGGTCCTGCTGCTCCGCTGTCTTCTGCCCCAACTCGTCCCAGCTTATCTGTTCCAGCTTGTTCCTGACCTTCTGTCCAGCCTGTCCCAGTCTGCTCCAGCTGTTCCGGCTTGCTTCAACGTTCCAGCTTGTTCCAGTCTCTCTGTTCCAGCCCTGCTACGCCGCTGTCTTGTGCTCCAACTTGTTCCAGTCCATCTCTTCCAGCTCGTTCCAGGCCGCCCGTCCCAGCTCGTTCAAGTCCATCTACTACAGCTTGTTCCATGTGGTCCAGTCTGCCTGATCCAGACTCTCCAATCCATCTGCTCCAGCGTGCTCCAGCGTGTTCCAGTCCGCCGATCCAGCTTACCCCCTGCTTGTTCCAGTCCACTGGCTCCAGTGTGTTCCAGCCTGCTTGAGTCCGTCTATTTCAACTTGTTCCAGTTCATCTGCTCCAGCATGTTCCAACTTGTTGTTCCAGCTTGTTCAAGCCTGCCCCAGCTTATTCCAGTCCGTCCATCCCAGCCTACCCAGCTTGTTCCAGCCTGCTCCAACTTGTTCCAGTCTGTCCACTCCAGCCCGACTGTTCCAACTTGTTCTAGCCCATCCGTTCCTGCATGACCCGCTTGTGCCAGTCTGTCTGTTCCAGCGTGTTCCAATCCATCCATCTCAGCGTATCCTGTTACTCTGTTGTCTTCTGGTCCAGCTCGTCACAGTCCATCTGTTCCTGCCTGCCCCAGCTTGTTCCAGCCTGTCCGTCTGCTCATCCTGACACAGTCCATCTGTTCTTGCTTGCTCCAGCTTGTTCCGGCTTGCTCCTGTCCATCTATCCCAGCTTGTTCCTGACCGCTTGTTCTAGCTGCTACCTGCCTGCCTGCGAGCCTCTCAGCCATTGACTTACCTACCTGCCTGCTAGCTTGTCAGCCATTGACTTACCTACTCGCCAGTCCAAAACCCAGCTTTCCAGCTCTATCTATCTGCTTAACCTCAGTCACTACATAGTCGCCTGTTACACCTCAGTCTCTACTTATGGCCCCTGTCCACGTTCTCTTCCTTGCCCTGTCCCTTCCTAATCTTCTTTCCCCCCCCCACTCCCACTGTCTACCACTAGAACTCGCTGCCCTCCCGCCCTGCCCGCCACGGCAATACCCTATTCACCCTCATCCCCCACCACCTCACCATCCCTCTTGTCCCCCGCCTCCTTCCTAGCTCTTAACCTTCAACACTTCCTTCCTGCCATTAACCCATCCCCATTCCTCCTAAGTACACCTCGTCTTCGTCGCCTTCGCCGCCCGACCTCCCCCACCCTCCTCCGCATTCTCTTGGCTCCTCCTCCTGCTATCCGCGGGAGACATTAACCCTAATCCAGGTCCCCCTCACCTGTCCCCATCTTATCCATGCAAACGATTCCGGGATGTCTCCAATCTCGTCTTTATTCCCCTCCTCCCCCCCTCTTCCCTCCCCTTCTCATGCGCCTTGTGGAATGCCCACTCAGTCTGTAACAAACTGCCCTTCACCCATGATCTCTTCATCGCTCGCCCTAACCGAAACCGTGGTGGAGGCGTTGGGCTACTACTCTCGCCCTCCTGTAGTTTCCAACCCCTCCCCCTACCGCAGTCTCACTGCTTCTCATCCTTTGAAGCCCACTCCATCCGGCTATTCTACCCGCTGCCACTCAGAGTCGCAGTCATCTACCGCCCCCGATAAATCCTTCTCTTCCTTCCTCACCGACTTTGATGCTTGGCTTTCCGTCTTTCTTGAACCCTCATCTCCGTCCCTCATTCTCGGAGACTTTAACATACACGCTGATGACCCATCCGACCCTAATGCTTCTAAGTTCCTCACCCTAACATCCTCCTTCAACCTCCAGCTGTGCTCCACCACCCCCACTCACTGTGACGGCCATTGTCTTGACCTCATCCTCTCCTCCTCCGGCTCACCCTCCAATTTCCACGCTTCTGCTCTCCCTCTCTCCGATCATCACCTGATCACTTTCACACATCTTCACCCCCCCTTCCCCCGTCCAACTTTAACCACCACCTCCAGGAATCTCCAGGCTATTGACCCCCCCACTTTATCCTCTAGTATCTCTAATCTCCTCCCCTCCATCATGTCCTCCGAGACTGTAGACAAAGCGGTCTCCGCTTACAATGCCGCTCTCTCCTCTGCTTTGGACACCCTTGCTCCATCCACCTCCCGTCCCACAAAGCGTACTAATCCCCAGCCTTGGCTGACCCTTTGCATCCGTTACCTTCGCTCCTGCACCCGATCCGCTGAACGCCTCTGGAGGAAATCTCGTACCCATTCAGACTTCCTTCACTACAAGTTCATGCTATCCTCCTTCCATTCCTCCCTATTCCTTGCAAAACAGGACTATTACACCCAAATGACCAATTCTCTCAGCTCCAACCCTCGTCGTCTCTTCACCACCCTTAACTCCCTCCTCAAAGTGCCCCCCGCTCCCACTCCCCCTTCACTCTTGCCTCAATCACTGGCTGACTACTTCTGCGACAAGGTGCAAAAGATCAACCTTGAGTTCACTACCAAGCCACCACCTCCTCTTCAGCCTGTAGCCCCATCCAACAACCAACCAACCATGGCCTCCTTCTCCTCCTTTCCTGAGATCACAGAGGATGAAACCTCCCGCATTCTTTCCTCCTCGAAATGCACCACCTGTTCCTCCGATCCCATCCCCACCAACCTACTTAACACCATCTCCCATACTGTCACCCCCTCCATCTGTCACATCCTTAACCTTTCTCTCTCCACTGCAACTGTCCCTGACACCTTCAAGCATGCCGTAGTCACACCTCTCCTAAAAAACCCATCACTTGATCCTACCTGCCCCTCCAACTACCGCCCCATCTCTCTCCTACTCTTCCTCTCCAAAATACTTGAGCGCGCCGTTCACAGTCGCTGCCTTGATTTTCTCTCCTCTCATGCCATCCTCGATCCACTCAATCCGGTTTTCGCTCTCTACACTCGACAGAAACAGCACTCTCAAGTCTGCAACGACCTGCTCCTCGCCAAATCCAGAGGCCACTATTCCATCCTCATCCTCCTCGATCTATCCGCTGCATTTGACACTGTCAATCATGATTTACTTCTTGCCACACTGTCCTCTTTTGGGTTCCAAGGCTCTGTCCTCTCCTGGCTCTCCTCATCTCTCCCACCGCACCTTCAGGGTACACTCTCATGGATCTTCCTCCACTCCCATCCCACTATCTGTTGGAGTTCCCCAGGGATCTGTCCTTGGACCCCTTCTCTTCTCAATCTACACCTCTTTCCTAGGCTCACTGATCTCATCTCATGGTTTTCAGTATCATCTTTATGCTGATGATACCCAGCTATATCTCTCCACACCAGACATCACTGCGGAGACCCAGGCCAAGGTATCAGCCTGCTTATCCGACATTGCTGCCTGGATGTCCAACCGCCACCTGAAGCTGAACATGTCCAAAACCGAGCTCCTCGTCTTTCCACCTAAACCCACTTCTCCTCTTCCTCCATTCTCTATCTCAGTTGATAACACCCTCATCCTCCCCGTCCCATCTGCCCGCAACCTCGGAGTCATCTTCGACTCCTCCCTCTCCTTCTCTGCACATATCCAACAGACTGCCAAGACCTGTCGCTTCTTCCTCTTCAACATCAGCAAAATTCGCCCTTTCCTCTCTGAGCACACCACACGAACTCGCGTCCACGCTCTCATTACCTCTCGCCTGGACTACTGCAACTTACTCCTCACCGGCCTCTCATTTAGCCATCTATCCCCCCTTCAATCCGTTCAGAACACTGCCGCACGTCTTATATTCCGCCAGAACAGATATACTCATATCACCCCTCTCCTCAAGTCACTTCACTGGCTTCCGATCAGATACCGCATACAATTCAAGCTTCTCCTCTTTACCTATAAATGCACCCAGTCTGTGGCTCCTCACTACCTCTCTATCCTCATCTCCCCCTATGTTCCCGCCCGTAACCTCCGCTCTCAGGACAAATCCCTCCTTTCAGTACCCTTCTCCACCACTGCCAACTCCAGGCTCCGCTCATTCTGCCGTGCCTCACCCTATGCCTGGAACACTCTTCCTTAACCCCTACGCCAAGCCCCCTCCCTACCCATCTTCAAATTTCTGCTTAAAACTCACCTCTTCAATGCTGCTTTCGGCACCTAACCTTTCGAGAAATATAGTATGCCCTATCAGATTGACTCTACACTTGTCTTTTAGATTGTACACTTGTCTTTAGATTGTAAGCTCCTTGAGCAGGGACTGTCCTTCCATGTTAAATTGTACAGCGCTGTGTAACCCTAGTAGCGCTTTAGAAATGTTAAGTAGTAGTAGTAGTAGTATCAGGTTTTACTCTAAATGTGCATAAATCTATAGGCCTCAGGGTTTTTCCTACCACAAAGGGCACATGGGAATCGGGCACCCCTCTATCCTGGGCAGAAAATAAAATTAGATACCTTGGCACATGTATAACCCAGGATACGTCAAGATTATATTATGAGAATGTAACTCCTTTGATGGAAATGACATGTCATAAGCTGAGACTATGGACAGATTACCCCCTGTCCTTACTGGGTAGAATAGCTTTGTACAACATTCTGCTGGTGCCGAAATGGATTTACACTTTTCAGACATTGCCACTCTTCCTCAGACCAGAAGACGAGAAGAAATTGAATAAACATCTACAAAGCTTCCTATGGAGGAGGAAAAGGGCCCGACTCTCTGTTAATAACTTGTGCGTTCCGGTGGAGCATGGAGGGTTGGGTTTGCTGAGCATTCGCTACCTTACAATAGCTAGTGGCATGCGTCATATATCAGACTGGTTTCGAGCCACTTCAAACTTTTCAGCTACCTCAATAGAAACAACTCTTACTCGGAACACTCATTTCAGTTGTTTGCTTCATGTGGGAGGCGGGCCACTCCCTCCCATACTGACTGATTCACACATTTTACCTACAGCAAAGGCAACATGGAGATGGATCTGTCGCCACCACCAGTTTTCAGCGCGAACGACTCCATTTATGTCAATTTGTGGTAACCCTAAGTTCCCCCCAGGAAACCTTTATCCTGCGTTCCTTAGATGGCAGAGACATGGGCTAATCTATTTAGTTCACGTTCTAACAGAGGAGGGTCAGATGCGAACGTTTGAGGAGCTACGAAAACAATTTAAGTTGTTGCCCTCTGATCGTTTCCATTATTACCAGCTGCAACACTATGTTTGGAGCATTCCTTGGGTAACTCTAACTGAAGATGTTCAGGAGGAATTGTCCTCCGCCTTCTCCTTGCAAGCACAAACGAAAGTTCCAATGCGGATGCATCACAGACACATTAGAGACTCAGTACAGGAACCTAATTTTACAGCATTGGCGGCAAGTTGGAGAGAGGAGTTGGCAGCGTCCGTGTGAAGGTCAACTCTTCAAGACTTTGTTCTGCGCATCAAAAGCTCCTCTATGCTGGTGTCATATCAAGAGATGGACTATAAATTTGCAATGCGGATGCATATGCCGCCTCGACGGGCATTCTATGTGGGAGTGTCCCCGGATGGTGCATGTCCTAAATGTTTGGCCCCGGGTGTCTCCTTGGGTCATATGTTTTGGTCCTGTCCGAAGATAATAGCCTTTTGGACTGCTCTTTTACATTACATATCTGAACTGTGGCACTCTACTTGGAGGCGTACCCCCCCTCCTATTGTTTGGACACCAGTCTTTGATAGGCCCTCTACCAGCAGGGTTTAAGGGATTCGTGCGCCGATCCACAATAGCAGCTAAATCAGTCATTTTGAAAGAATGGATTTCATCCAAAAAGCCTACAGTCCAACAATGGCACAGCAAAATGATTGAATTTATGAAGTTTGAGTGGAGAGTGACTGGGTCTGATCCGAAATTCCCAGAATCTGCTTTTTTCCGGGTTTGGACTCCATTTTGGCAAACCCTTACCCCGGCGGGGAAAGGACATCTCATGAACATGTGAAATCCCGTGTTGGACCTAGAGTATTTAGTGGTAATCGTTTATCTTCGTTCCCGGGGGTGGGGTGGGAGTTTGGGAAAAAGGGAATTGTAAGTAACATAGTAACATAGTAGATGACGGCACAAAAAGACCTGCATGGTCCATCCAGTCTGCCCAACAAGATAAACTCATATGTGTATACCTTCCCTAGATTTGTACCTGCCTTTTTCAGGGCACAGACCGTACAAGTCTGCCCAGCAGTATTTCCCGCCTCCCACCCACCAGTCCCGCCTCCCATCACCGGCTCTAGCACAGACCGTATAAGTCTGCCCTCCACTATCCTCGCCTCCCAACCACCAACCTCTCTTCCCCCACCTGCTCCGCCAAGTATGTCTGTACATTTGGGTGAGTCTGTAGATATATGGAAGTTACAGGAATTTACAGGTCATGTTGTATTAGCTGATGTGTGCTCTTAATCCTGTACCCTGTTTTTGCTGTACCATGTTTACTTTGTTGCTATTGCTTGCACGACTCACAATAAACAGAAATTGAAATAAAAAAAATAAAGTGGTCGGACCACGGAGCGGGTGTCCATTTTGTGTCCGTTAGTATAAGGTTTGAATTGGAATCGAATTTATGTGTGACGATGTCTAGTGTGTGTCCTTTGATGTGAGTTGGCTGCGTATCTGTCCTGTGAAGATACCATAGTTGTAGGAATTCTTCGCATTCTTGGGTGCTTGTTGAGTTGGAATCTTCAAGGTGTAGATTGATATCTCCTATAATGATAAGATTTGTGGTGGAGACACAAGTGTTCGAGATGAAGTCCATGAATTGTGTTTGGGAGTCTTGCCAATTGCCTGGTGGTCTGTAGAGCAGGACTGCGTTAAGGTGTTCCTGCAAATTAGGATAGTTAATTCTACCCGAGGCAATTTCAAGTTGTGGCAGAATGGATTCGGCTGTAACTGTGATGGTAAACTCGGATTTGTATATTATGGCTATTCCTCCTCCCCTTTTTCCGTTTCTTGTCCAGTGGGTGATTTTGTATCCTGGTGGACAAAGCTCTAAGGTTATCGGGTCTTTGAGGTCGTGAATCCAGGATTCAGTGATGAATAGGAGGTCGAAATTGTCTGCGGTAATCCAATCTGTTATAGTCTGTGTTTTATTTACTGTTGATCTGGCATTTATGTGTCCTATTTGGATTGGTCGGTAAGGTTCAGTTTGGGACGCGGTTGTGTTTATTATTTGTCTTCTTTCTTGGAATCTGGTTCTATTGTGTCCTTTCTTCCCTTTCTGTTGGTTATTTCTGGATGTATTTGTTTTTCCTTTTAGCTGGTTGTTATTCTTTTGGACTGATGACCTGTAGTTAGGTTGTTTGTATGGTTTATGTGCTGCGGGTAAATTGTTGTTTATGTTGGGAGTAGTCCATGTGTGGTAGATTAGAGGGAGGAAGTAAATTATCATGAGCAATATGTTGATATTCATGTTGGTTGTATTTGGTGATGGTTGATAGTGTCTGGTGGTGTTAGTGAATGGAATTTTGTGTGAATATCAAGCAGTATCAACCTTAAGCATGTGTGAGCATATATAAGCATATGTTAGCATGTATTGAGCAAATTTATGTGGACATCAAGCAATGTCAATATTAAGCATGTGTAATCAAATATAGCATATATTAATCAGTTTTGTGTAAACATCAAGCAGTATCAAGTTTATGTTAAACAACTTTGTGTGGACATCAAACAGTATCAATATTAAGCATGTGTAAGCAGATATAAGCATATATATAAGCATATATTAAATCGATATAGTGAGACCATCATGCAATATCAGCATTAAGCATATATTAATGCTGGGCAGACTGGATGGACCGTGCAGGTCTTTTTCTGCCGTCATCTACTATGTTACTATTAAGCAACTTTGTGTGAACATCAAGCAGTTTCAACATTAGGCAGTGTCAGCATCCAGTAGTATGAGCAGTTAAGCACTATGTAAATGTAGTGGAGGAGTGGCCTAGTGGTTAGGGTGGTGGACTTTGGTCCTGGGGAACTGAGGAACTGAGTTCTATTCCCGGCACAGGCAGCTCCTTGTGACTCTGGGCAAGTCACTTAACCCTCCATTGCCTGCCGCATTGAGCCTGCCATGAGTGGGAAAGCGCGGGGTACAAATGTAACAAAAATAAATAAAAAAATATCGGATGAGTGTAAACAGTCTGAACTATAAGTCCTACGTGAGTGCAGTATCAAGCATTATCAGATGAGTGTGAGACATTGTATTATTGTGCGGAGAGAGTTTTTCAGGTAAAGGATATGCTTGCAGGTATATACTTGCAGTTTGTTTTATTCCGTGTTGTGTGCCATGTGTCTTCCTTGTCGGTGTGTGTGATAGCGGCGGTCCTCGTATTTGGATGGTTTAGGGCCCTTTCAGCAACCGTGGCGGTGGCTCGGTGCCAAAAATATTCGCTTGCAGCAGCAGTTTCTAATCGGGTTCGTCTCCAGATGATCGATCGTCTCTCAAGCCCTACCCTCCGCCGGATCTCCACTCGGATCGAGCAGTAGGCAGTTGCTCCTCGTCTGTGCTGCGGCGCACTAGTCCTCTCGTCTGGTGATCTGTCTCCAATCGTGTGGTCGGCTCGTTAACGAATGCCGCGTGATCTAATTCGGCCGATGACGATGGCGTCACGTTCAAGCGCCGTCGCCCTTGCTGGGTGGCCGCCCGAGGCCTCGATGTGTGGTTATGGCTCACCTCTGTTCTCTCCCCGTCGTCGGACGTTTCAACTCTCCCCAAGTTGCAGTTCGGAGGGCCGTAGCAGCCTAGGCGCATGGCCTGATCCGGTTGCCGATGGAGCCTCGTCTGGGCGTTGATTTCCTCGCTGGTGGTGGTTGCCTGAAGCCTTGATGTGCGGCTACAGCTCACCCCGCTCTCTCTCCTATGCTGGATGTTCCGAGCGTGCTCAAGTCATGGCTCAGACCATCAACCCTGAAGCGGAGTCTGGTCCGGTCACCGATAGCGCCGCGTCCAGGCGCTGGCGCTCTTCTCCGAGTGCTCACCCGTAGCCCCGATGTGCTGCTACGGCTTTCTCCTGCTCTCTCTACGTCGCCGGACACTCCAACGCTCCGCCAGAAGCGCCTCAGAGGGCTATTTCAGTTCTGGCTCGTGGTCTGGTCCAGTCGCTGATGGCGCCTCTTCCAGGCGCTGGAGCTCTCATTTGGGTGGTCGCTTGGTTTGGGTGGCCGCCCGAAGCCTTGATGTGCGGCTACAGTTCAACCCAGTTCTCTCCCCTTTGCTGGACGCTCCGAACGCTCCCTAAGTCGCGGTTCGGCGGGCTATATCAGCCCAGGAGTGTCTCAGGGTCTGGAGGAGCCAAGGGCTGCTTCCAACAAGGAGGCTATTACGACCCTAGCTGCACTCGTGGCATACCGCATCAATGCCTGCTGAGTGGATGAGAAGCCTGCAGCCTTTGCAAAAAAAAGAAAAAAAAGGCAGGGTTCCATGGACGTCTGCAACCTACTGCGAATCGATTTCCAAAAGGCCCTTATTTTCACACATGCCCACCAAACGTGCCCCACTGTGCCTCTGACACCACAGCCTCTCCAGCACAGACCCGATGACGCGGGATATATGCGCAGAAGGCGCTCAGGTATCAGATACCATCCAAACAGCACCTTTACTGCATTTTCCTTAAAGGGCACGTGAGAAGATACCCTCGCCACTGCCCGCTCTATCCTCTCCCACTCAGCCATTTTGTGCTCTCTCCCAGCTATAGTAACTCCAGAGATATCTGGGCTTGATCTCACCCTGGAGGCAAAAGGTTCCATAACCATGACAAACAGTAGTGGGGACAAAGGACAACCCTATTGAGTACTGCTATGCAAAGTAAACATTTCAGAGTTCCCCCCGTTAACTCTCACACATGCTTTTGGCGAATCATAAAAAGCTTAAATCCTATCCTGAAGGCCTCCATCACCTTGTACATATATGGCCAATGGACCTGTCGAAGGCCTTTTCAGCATCCAGACTAAGGAAACACAAAGGCCTCCAATCTCTCTTAGCCAAGTACATTAAATCAACTATGCACCGTGTGTTATCCACTGCCTTTCTATAGGGGACAAAGCCTACTTGATCAGGATGAATAATTGCTGGAAGTAATGGTGCCAGGCGGTTGGCCAGTACCTTAGCTAATATTTTTACATAAGCATTTAAAACAGAAATAAGACGATAAGAGCCTCATTCCGTATGATCTTTATCTGGCCTAGGCAAAACCACTATCCACGCCTCCAGCTTAGAGAGGGGCAAAGACTCTCCCTTCCCAACCTGGTTGAACAAATCCGCCAAAAGTGGAGCCAGTTCAAGGGCAAATTTCTTATAGAATTTATTGGGAAATCCATCCAGCCCCGGGGACTTACAGGTAGGCAAGTGTTGGATGGCCTTTTATATCTCCACTGGGGTCACTGGTTTGTCCAGGGTTGCCCGCTGCTGAAATGTCAAAGAAGAGAGGTCGCTCTCTGCCAAATAATCAACAATAGACTCCGAAGAAGGGCTAATCTCCTGCACGTACAAAGATTGGTAAAATTCCCCAAAACACCTGCGTATACTCTCTGATGTAAATAGCATACCACCCCTCCTATCATGGACACGGGTTACCGCACGGTCTAGCTTTTGCCTACGTAGCCTCATAGCGAGGAGATGTCCTGCCTTGTTAGTAAACTTTAGTTCTCGATTGCAGCAAGCTTAAATGCTCCGAGTAAATAGAGTCTAGCTGGAGTCTCAACCCGCGCAATTCTTCCAGAACTGCTGGGGAGCAACCAATGGACCTCTCAACCAACACAATGTCAAGAAAAATGCAATCAATACAAGAGTAAGAATTGTGCACTGGCGAGTAGTATGTGTAGTCTCGTTCCCTCGCATGATTCAACCTCCACACATCCAACACACCCAAAGAATAGGCTAATGATCCTAGGGCTAGTGAATCCTTATTTTCCAGCTGATGAGTGACTCCGGACCGATCTAGGGCCAGATTCATTACTGCATTGAAATCGCCCCCCCAAGATCAAAGAACCCTGAACAAATGTAGCAAAAGCATTCTTCACTCTGGTGTAAAAGGCCACCTGATGGTCATTTGGTGCATATATTGATGCCAAGGTTAGATCCACGTGATCTAAAACAGTATGCAACAACAACAACAAAAAAAACGCCCTCCTGGGTCTCGCTTAATCTTCACTATTTGAGCTGCTACCGATGCGTGAAACACCACCACCACTCCACGTTTTTTGGAACCCTCAACAGAGGCGGCAAAAAATGCTTTTGGATAACTAGGGTTGAAGAGGTATTTTTCATGCACCCGGCGAAGATGTGTCTCCTGCAAAAGAACTATATGCAGCTTTAACTGCAATAACTCCTTAAAAAGCTTCTGAGGCATGTTCAAGCCCTTAACATTACAAAATATAATCTTTAAGTCAGCACTCATTTCTGGGTATTAGTACAAAATATTCCTATAACTCACAAATAGAACCAAGTCACTTCATTAGTATGAGCCTCCCGATCCAAACATTGTTCCAAACCCAAACCCCCCACCCAACCCCTAACCAGAGCCCCGCCCACCCATCCCACCCTTACCCCCAACACGAACACCAGCCAGAGGTCACATATCCCCTAAGTGGGAAACGAGGAAGTAACCCACCATGACCCAGGCAACCCAGCCCCACAACCCTCCCGCCTCCCCGCACCCCCTCCCACTACCACCAGCTTAAATTTCTCCCCTGCCCCTTACCCTTGCTCACACATCCACAATCCACTCATCCCCTTCTATTTCCCCACCCTGCCGCTTGCAACGTACAAGCATATCATTCAACACTCCAATCCCCATTCTCCCCATTACAAATACCTATTATAGGCCACAGTGCTAGAAGTAACAGGCTAAACTCTGAACTTATAACAACATTTGTAAGGCCTTCCCAGCAAACCGTCGTTTACCACAATTTTGTCCAACGACCCTCTAAACGTCCACACAGGCAGTGCACCCTTAAGTGACAGATCCCTCTGATCTTCCTCGAACTTAATCAGGTCTCTTCTGCCACAACTCTTCTTTTCGGGTTACTCTGTTTGGCTGTTTCAGGGACCCGCTGCAATCTTTGCATCTTTGCTTTAGTGGCTGGCGCCAGTGGCTCCGGGGGGGGGGGGGGGGGGGGGGGGGGGGGGGGTTACTTGAGGCCACCAGCCCTGATACATGCAGGGATTCCCAAGCCTCTGGCAACGACTGAACTCTATACTTGGTTCCCTTCAGCGCATAGCTCAATGAAAACGGGAAGCCCCATCTGTATGGCTTACGCTCTTTAATCAAAATGTCCAAGGTCGGCCTCATCTGGCGGCGCTGTTGCAAAGTATACTGTGAGAGGTCCTGGTACACATATTCTGGCTCCACCATACTCCAGGTCCTGCGCCTTCTGGGCCCGGTTGAGTATCTGCTCTTTGACCTCATATTTATGGAACCGGGTGACTATATCCTGTGGCCTGTTCTCCTGCCGCTGGCCAAGGGCTCTGTGCGGTCTGTCCAGGTCGATCGCCGCCGCCGCTTCCGCCTCGGAGCCCATCAAGGCTGAACACAGAGCTTTCACTATCAGTGGGACGTCCTCGGATTCCCCACCTTTGGGAACCCCCCGAAACCTGAGGTTATTCCTTCTGCCCCTAATCTCTAAGTCATCCAGCTTGTACGCCAGGTCCACATTTTTCTTTTCCAGCGCTTGGATTTGTGCCTCGTGCGAGCACAGGGATTCAGCGTGCTCATCAAGCTTTAACTCTGCGTCCTCCACCCTGCCCCATAGCTCCCGGAGATCAGTGCTCAACACCTCCAGAATCTCCTCCTTGGACGCTTTAATATCATCCTGGATTCTGGATAGAAGTTGTCGGAGCTCGCTGGAAATACCTTTTTTGGTGGGGGGGCTGTCGTGATTCCGCCAGGGATAGTGCAGAGTCTGAGTCGGAAGGTGAGGCCCGCGCCAGGGACTCGTGGTGCTTAGAGGTCCTACTCGTCCTGCCGCCCGCCTCTCCGCGTCTTTATTCCGCACTGTAGACGCTTTGCTCATGTTGGCTAATAATTCAGTGAGTAAAGTCGCTGCTTTTAACGGCTGCAAAGAAGCCGATGACCACCGATTATAGCTTTTTACGGGTGCAGGGAGCAGGAGCCAGAGAGCTAGGCTACCATCTTGGATGGTGACGTCACTTCCTCCCATCCAAACCTTTTTAAAACCCCGCTAAGCTTTTACTACATTCCAGAGTTTAATTACATGTTGAGTGAAGAAAGCGAGGTTACTAACCTGTAGCAGGTATTCTCAGAGGACAGCAGGCTGATTGTTCTCACGATTGAGTGACGTCCACCGGCAGCCCCAGGATCGGAAGATCTTCCTAGCAACAAAGTTTGCTAGCTCTCACGTGCACATACATGAACCGCGCTTGCGCGACCGTCTTCCCACCCGTAGCGCGAGCGTGCTCCCCAGTCCAGTGAAAAGCAAAAAACAAGGGAAGACAACTCCAAAGGGGAGGTGGGCGGGTTTGTGAGAACAATCAACCTGCTATCATCGGAGAATACCTGCTACAGGTTAGTAACTTCGCTTTCTCCGAGGACAAGCAGGCTGCTTGTTCTCATGATTGGGGTATCCCTAGCCCCCAGGCTCACTCAAAACAACAAACATTGGTCAACTGGGCCTCGCAACGGCGAGGACATAATTGAGATTGACCTAAATAGAAACAACTAAATGAGAGTGCAGCCTGGAACAGAATAAAAATGGGCCTAGGGGGATGGAGTTGGATTCTATACCCCAAACAGATTCTGCAGCACTGAGTGCCCGAACCGTCGCGTCGGGTATCCTGCTGTAGGCAGTAATGAAATGTAAATGCGTGGACAGATGACCACGTCGCAGCCTTGCAAATCTCTTCAATAGTGGCTGTCTTCAAGTGGGCCACTGACGCTGCCAAGGCTCTAACACTATGAGATGTGAGTCAGCCCAGCCTGGGCATAAGTGAAGGAAATGCAATCTGCTAGCCAATTTGAGATGGTGCATTTCGCGACAGCCACTCCCCTTCTGTTGGGATCGAAAGAAACAAACAATTGAGCGCACTTGTCTGTGTGGGCTTGTCCGCTTCAGACAGAAGGCCAATGCTCTCTTGCAGTCCAATATGTGCAACTGACGTTCAGCAGGGCAGGTATGAGGACGGGGAAAGAATGTTGGCAAGACAATTGACTGGTTAAGATGGAACTCCAACACCACCTTTGGCAAGAACTTAGGGTGAGTGCAGAGGACTACTCTATGATATGATGAAATTTGGTATAAGGAGCATGAGCTACCAAGGCTTGAAGCTCACTGACTCTACGAACTGAAGTGAATGCCACCAAGAAAATGACCTTCCAGGTCAAGTACTTCAGATGGCAAGAATTCAGTGGCTCAAAAGGAGGTTTCATCAGCTGGGTGAGAACGATGTTGAGATCCCATGACACTGTAGGAGGTTTGACAGGGGGCTTTGACAAAAGCAAACCTCTCATGAAGTGAACAACTAAAGGCTGTCCCGAGATAGACTTACCCTCTACACGATAATGAAAAGCACTAATTGCGCTAAGATGAACTCTTACAGAGTTGGTCTTAAGACCAGCCTCAGACAAGTGCAGAAGGTATTCAAGCAGGGCCTGTGTAGGACAAGAATGAGGATCTAGGGCCCGGCTGTCACACCAGACGGCAAACCTCTTCCATTTGAAAGCATAACACCTCTTCGTGGAATCTTTCCTGGAAGCAAGACTCGGGAGACACCCTCAGAAAAACCCAAGGAGGCGAAGTCTACGCTCTCAACATCCAGGCCGTGAGAGCCAGAGACTGGAGGTTGGGATCCAGAAGCGCCCCCTCGTTCTGCGTAATGAGGGTTGGGAAACACTCCAATCTCCACGGTTCTTCGGAGGACAACTCCAGAAGAAGAGGGAACTAGATCTGAGGCTTCCAGAATGGAGCGATCAGAATCATGGTTCCATGATCCTGCTTGAGTTTCAGCAAAGTCTTCCCTACCAAGAGTATGGGAGGATACGCATTCAGGAGGCCGTTCCCCCAGTGAAGGAGAAAAGTATCCGACGCTAGTCTGCCGTGGGCCTGAAGTCTGGAACAGAACTGAGGGACCTTGTGATTGGTCTGAGTGGCAAAAAGATCTACCAAGGGGGTGCCCCACGCTGGAAAGATCTTGCATACTACTCTCGAGTTGAGAGACCACTCGTGAGGTTGCATAATCCTGCTCAACCTGTCGGCCAGACTGTTGTTTACGCCTGTCAGATACTTGGCTTGGAGAAACATGCCATATTGGCGGGCCCAAAGCCACATCCTGACGAGATCCTTTGCCCCCCCTGCTTGTTGATGTAATACATGGCAACCTGATTGTCTGTCTGAATTTGGAAATTTGGTTGGATAGCCGATGTCTGAAAGCCTTTAGCGCGTTCCAGACCGCTCGCAACTTCAGGAGGTTGATCTGAAAACCTGTCTCCTGGAGGCACCAACATCCTTGGGTGTGAAGCCCATTGACATGAGCCCCCCACCCCAGGAGAGACGCATCCGTAGTCAGCACTTTTTGCTGCTGAGGAATTTGAAAGGGACGTCCCAAAGTCAAATTGGAGCGAACTGTCCACCAATGCAGGGATTTGACAAAAACTGTGGACAACCGGATCACGTCTTCTAGATCCCCCGCGGCTTGGTACCACTGGGAAGCTAGGGTCCTTTGAGCAGATCTCATGTGAAGATGGGCCATGGGAGTTACATGAACTGTGGAGACCATGTGGCCCAGCAATCTCAACATCTGCCAAGCTGTGATCTGCCGAGACGCTCGTACCCAAGAGACCAGGGACAGAAGATTGTCTGTCCTCGCTTCAGGGAGGTAGGCATGAGCAGTCTGGGAGTCTAGCAGAGATCCTATGAATTCTAGTTTTTGCACTGGAAGAAGGTGGGACTTTGGATAATTTATCACAAACCCCAGTAGCTCCAGGAGTTGAATAGTCAGCTGCATGGACTGTAGAGCTCCTGCCTCCGAGGTGTTCTTCACCAGCCAATCGTCGAGATAAGGGAACACATGCACTCCCAGTCTGCGCAAAGAGGCCGCCACTACTGCCAGGCATTTCGTGAACACTCTGGGCGCAGAGGCGAGACCAAAGGGTAGCACACAGTACTGAAAATGTCGTGTACAGAATCGAAGATACTGCCTGTGAGCCGGTAGTATCGGGATGTGAGTATACGCATCCTTTAAGTACAGAGAGCATAGCCAATCGTTTTTCTGAATCATGGGAAGAAGGGTTCCCAGGGAAAGCATCTTGAACTTTTCTCGGACCAGATATTTGTTCAGGGCCCTTACGTCTAGGATGGGACGCATCCCCCGTTTTCTTTCCACAAGAAAGTACCTGGAATAGAATCCCAGCCCTTCCTGCCCCGGTGGCACAGGCTCGACCGCACTGGCGCTGAGAACGGCGGAGAGTTCCTCTGCAAGTACCTGCTTGTGCTGGAAGCTGAAGGACTGAGCTCTCGGTGGACAATTCAGAGGTTTTGTGATCAAATTGAGGGAGTATCCTAGCCGGACTATTTGGAGAACATACCGGTCGGAGGTTACAAGATGCCACCGTTGGTGAAAAAACTTTAACCTCCCTCCTACCGGCAGATCGTCCGGCATGGACACTTTTATCTTGGCTATGCTCGCCTGGAGCCAGTCAAAAGCCCGTCCCTTGCTTTTGTTGGGGAGGTGCAGGGGCCTGAGGAGGCGCACGCTGTTGACGGGAACGAGCGTGCTGGGGCTTAGCCTGAGCAGGCTGGCGGGCAGGTGGATTGTACCTACGCTTATTATAAGCGTAGGAAGCATTCCTCCTGCCCCCATAAAAACGTCTACCTGTTGAGGTAGATGCTGAAGGCGTCCGGTGGGAGAGCTTGTCGAATGTGGTTTCCGCTGGTGGAGCTGTTCTACCACTGGTTCGACCCGCTCACCAAAAATATTATCTGCCCGGCAAGGCGCATCCGCAATCCGCTGGCGGACTCTATTCTCCAAGTCAGAGGCATGCAGCCATGAGAGTCTGTGCATCACTATACCTTGAGCAGCGGCCCTGGATGCAACATCAAAAGTGTCGTAAACACTCCTGGACAGGAATTTGCGACACGCCTTCAGCTGCCTGACCACCTCCTGAAAAGGCTTGGCCTGTTCCGATGGGAGCTTATCAACCAAGTCCGTCAGCTGCCTCACATTGTTCCACATGTGGATGCTCGTTTAGAGCTGGTAAGATTGAATCTTGGACACGAGCATAGCAGAATGGTAGGCCTTCCTCCCAAAAGAGTCCAGAGTCCTAGACTCCCGCCCCAGGGGCGCAGAGGCGTAATCCCTAGTACTCTAGACTTTCTTGAGAGCCAGATCCACAACTCCAGAGTCATGAGGCAACTGGGTCTTCATCAACTCCGGGTCCCCGTGGATCCGATACTGGGACTCAAACTTTTTGGGAATAGTGGGATTACTTAAGGGTTTCGTCCAGTTCGCCATCAATGTCTGCTTCAGGACATTACTACTACTACTACTATTAAACATTTCTATAGCGCTACTAGACTTACGCAGAGAACAGTGGACGACTCCTTAGGTGGCGAAGGATAGTCCAGGACCTCTAACATCTCAGCCCTGGGCTCATCCTCAGTAATCACTGGGAAGGGAATGGCCGTAGACATTTCCCAGACAAATGACGAGAAAGACAGACTCTCAGGAGGAGACGGCTTTCTCTCCGGCGAAGTAGTGGGATCAGAAGGAAGACCACAAATTTCCTCGTCAGAGAAATATCTGGGGTCTTCCTCTGCCTCCCACGAGGCCTCACCTTCGGTATCGGACACAAGTTCACGAACTTCAGTCCGAAGCCGAGCCCATCTCAACACCGAGGAACTAGGTCCCCTATGGCGGTGCCGAGAAGACTCCTGTGCTGCCGGCGAAAAAGCTCCCTCCAGCGATGTCGACAGACAGTCAACCTGGGTGGCAGCAGACGCCGATGCCGCAAGTGGTACCGGCGTCGCAGTCCTCACCACGGGCGGGGAGCCAACTGCCGCATCTCTCGACGGTACCGGAGCAGGTGGTCACAGCAGCCCTTCCAGGATCTCCGGAAGTATGGCTCTGAGGCGCTCGTCCAGGGCGGCTGTCGAGCAAGGCAGTGGGGCCGGTACCGGTGACGAAGTCAGAACCTGCCTGGGGCACGGAGGAGATACCGGGCTGTCCGGAGCAGAGCGGTATGGAGGTATGGAGGGTGAACGGTCCTCCCGGCATCGACACTTCGCGGGTACCGAATCTCTCGGTGTCCCGGAGCTTTTGGTACCGTGACAGGAAGGTGACCGATGACGGTGCTTCTTCGCCTTCGCTTGAAGCATGTCAGCTGTACCTCCCGGTACCGAAGAGGAAGACATGGAATCCCGAGGAGACGTCTCATCGGGGCCGGGCCCAAAGGTGGTCGGTCCCAGGGAGCCTGCAGCGCAGGAGCCCTCGAAGCAGGTGGAGACCCACTCAATGGCTCACTGCTACCAGCGTGGGATCTCTGGACAGCCATCACCTGCACTCCGGACGTCGATGCAACCTCCGATGCCGACATCGATACCGGCGATGACCTCGGTATCGCTGGCTCCATCGACGTCGAAGGACCGGATGAGGCTCCGAACAGAATGTTCCACTGAGCCAATCTCACCGCCTGGGTCCTCTTCTTGAGCTGGAGGCACAAAGTACAGGCGTTAGGGCGATGACCAGCCCTGAGACACTGAAGACACGAAACGTGCCTATCAGTGAGCAAGATCGTCCGGCTGCACCGTGTGCACTTCTTGAAGCCGCAGGCAGGCTTCGATGACATGGGCGGAAAAATCGCGCCGGCGAGGTCAAACGCGATGATGCCGGAAAAAAGGCACCAAAAAGAAGAAAACCCCGTACGGGCGGCAAAAAAGGCCGCTCGCGCCAAAGAAAGGAAACTTACAGGGAAAAACTCTATAAAGTAAAGGAAAAACACAAACTACTTTTTTTTTTTTAAAGAACACGAGAGAACTCGAAGAAAAGCTGAATTCGGCCAAAAAGACGCGGCGAAGAACGCAGCGCAGGCCTCTCTGGGACAGAGAACAACCGATACACAGCCGTTCCGAACCGCGGAAAAAGAGAGACTGGGGAGCACGCTCGCTCTACGGGCGGGAAGGCGGTTTGCACATGTGCACGCGAGAGCTAGCAAACTTTGTTGCTAGGAAGATCTTCCAATCCTGGGGCTGCCGTCGGACGTCACCCAATCATAAGAACAGGCAGCCTGCTTGTCCTCGGAGAAAAATTTTTCCGATTCATTTTAAATTTACTACTTTGTAGCTTCACTGCGTGTCTCCTAGTCCTAGTATTTTTGGAAAGAGTAAACAAGTGATTCACATCTACCCATTCTATTCCACTCATTATTTGATAGACCTCTATCATATCTCCCCTCAGCTGTCTTTTCTCAAAGCTGAAGAGCCCTAGCCACTTTAGCCTTTCCTCATAGGGAAGTTGTCCCATCCCCTTTATCATTTTCATCGTCCTTCTCTGTAGCTTTTCTAATTCCATTATATCCTTTTTGAGATGCGGTGACCAGAATTGTAAACAATATTCATGGTGTTGTCACACCATGGAGTGATACAAAATCATTATAACATCCTCATTTTTGTTTTCCATTCCTATCCTAATAAAACCTAACTTTTTATTTGTTTTCTTAGCCACTGCCGCCGCACACTGAGCAGAGGGTTTCAACGTATCATCAACGATGACACCTAGATCTCCTTCCTGGTCTGTGACTCCTAATGTGGAACCTTGCATTACATAACCATAATTCGGGTTCCTCTTTCCCACATGCATCACTTTGCACTTGCTCACATTAAACATCATCTGCCATTTAGATGCCCAGTCTCGTAAGGCCCTCTTGTAATTTTTCACAATCCTCTTGCAATTTAACAACTTTGAATAACTTTGTGTCATCAGCAAATTTAATTACCTCCCTAGATCATTTATAAATATGTTAAAAAGCAGCGGTCCCAGCACAGACCCCTGGGGAACCCCACTATCTACCCTTCTCCATCGAGAATGCTATTAACCCTACTCTCTGTTTTCTATCTTTTAACCAGTTTTTAATCCACAATAGTACACTACTTCATATCCCATGGCTCTCCAATTTTCTCTGGAGTCTTTCATAAGGTTTTTTTGTCAAATGCCTTTTGAAAATCTAGATAGAAAGATACAAAAAATATAATAGATTGGTGAGGCAAGATTTCTCTTCACTAAATCCATGTTTGCTTTGTCTCATTAATCCATGCTTTTGAATATGCTCTGTAATTTTGTTGTTTATAATAGTGTCTACCATTTTGCCTGGCATCAACATCAGGCTCTTATAATTTCCCAGATCGTCTCTGGAACCGAAAAAAAAAAAAAAAAAAGAAATTGGCGTTACATTGGCCACCCTCTAATCTTCCAGTAAAATGCTTGATTTTAAAGTTAAACTACATATTACTAACAATAGTTCTACAAGTTCATTTTTCAATTCTACCAGTACTCTTGGATAAATACCATCCAGTCCAGGAGATCTGCTACTCTTCAATTTGTCAAATTGCACCATTACATCTTCCAAGTTTACAGAGATTTCATTCAGTTTCTCTGACTCGTCAGCTATGAATACCATTTCCGGCACCGGTATCTCTCCCAAATATTCCTCGGTGAAGACCGAAGCAAATAATTTATTTAATCTCTCCGCTATGGCTTTGACTACCTAAAAAAATTTTTACTATGTGGTTTTGCCTCCAACGCAATCTTTTTTTCAAAGTTCCTCTTTGCCTTCCTTATCAGTGGCATTTGACTTGCCATTCCTTATGCTGTTTCTTATTATTGCAGTCGGTTCCTTCTTCCATTTTCTGAAGGATTTTCTTTTAGCTCTAATAGCTTCCTCCTCCTCATATTTAAACTATGCTGGCTATCGTTTGGTCTTCCTCCCTCCTTTTTTAATACATGGAATATATTTGGCCTGGGCTTCCAGGATGGTATTTTTATAAATTTTTGACCTTTGCAGCTGCTCCTCTAAGTTTTTTTTTCATCATTCTTCTCATTTTATTGTAGTCTCCTTTTTGAAAGTTAAATGCTAATATATTGAATTTCCTGTGTGCACTTAATCCAAAGCAGATGACAGTGATCATAATATGATCAGATTTGATATCAAGTGGCCCCAGCACCATTACCTCTTGCACCAGATCATGCGCTCCACTAAGGACTAGGGGCCAGATGCACTAAACTTTAACGAGCCAATAACGAGCCATTAACGAACAAGTAGTAAACCGTGGCATGCACTAAACAGTTTTTTCCGATGGCGGTAGCAGGTAACGAAAATGGAATACAAACGAGTAACTACCATTGTAATGTGGACAATTCGGGATGCACTAACCATACTGACAACTGCACCGACTCATTTACCGCAATATATTTAACGTGTGGTCAGAGTTGTCGGTAAGGCTGGAGCTGTCATACAGACACGTCATAACACGTCCTTGTGGGCGTCCTTGCCCCCCCACCCGAAGGTTGCCGCCGCTCCCCCCTGCATTAAAAAAAATTGTGATTTTAGGCAGCCCCGGCCCCCTACTTATGTCAGACGAGGGTGGGCCCTGGACGAAAGGAGGGACGTCCGAAGACTCTTCAGCGAAGAGGATCAGCTGTTCTTGCCGTCGCAGCGCCTTCACACAGAGGTGAGTGGCGCTGCGAGGGCCCGGTAAGACGGAGGGGGGGGGGCAGGTGCTGTTTAGAAAGAGAGAGGAAGGAAGGAAGGAAGGGAGGGGGAGGGAGGGGGGCCAGGGCTGCCTAAAATCACGATTTTTTTTAATGCAGGGGGGAGGCGAGGGCTGTCCTTAAAGGACGTCCACAGGCACTTTTTTTTATTTATAAGATTTATCAATTTCTTACAATTTGTTACAGAAAAACAGCATAATACAAACGTTAAAGAAATAGGTAATAAGAAAAATTATAAATGGTTCCTTAGACCTCAGATTGAGGGGGGTGTTACAGTTTAGTGGAGTTTTATACAGGCATCTCTCTATATAAAACGCACCTCCAACGTTCTAATGAAGCCTCTGTTAGCCAACATTCTAAAGTGAAGGGGGTGAGATCGCATTGTGTCTGCCCCGCCCACGCGTCAAACGTGATGACGTCGAGGGCGGAGCAATGACACTCAACCAATCGCAACGCTCGGCAGCGAAGCGTCAGGGAAGGAGGCGGCGCTCTCGACGTCTAGCCTTCCCTTCGCTGTGTTCCGCCTTCTTCTGACGTCAAGGATGACGTCAAAAGAAGGCGGAACACAGCGAAGGAAAACCTAGACGTCGGGAGCACCGCCTCCTTCCCTGACGCTTCGCTGCCACGGAGGTAAATTTAAAAACAAGAAAAAAAAAAAAAAAAAAAACCATGTTGGGGGGAGAGAAGAGGGTGGCCACTAAACAACAACAATGGGAGCGGGAGGGCAGGGGAGAAACGACAGCATGGATGCGAAGGGGGGAGGGGGGGAGAAGAGGGCGGCCCAGGCTGGGACATGGAAGAGAGAGAAGCATGGATGCAAGGGGGGGTCATGAAAGGGAGACAGGGGACTTGCTGCAAAAGGATGAATGGAGGCAGCAGGGGACAGAGGGGCATGGATTGGGATGGCAGGGCTCAGGAAGAGAGGGCAATTGCTGGAAAGGGATGAATGGAGGGGGCAGGGGACAGAGGAGCATGGATGGGCATGGATTGGGAGGGCAGGACTCAGGGACAGAGGGAAATTGCTGGATAGGGATGAATACAGGGGACAGATGGGCATGGATGGAAATGGATTGCAGGGCAGGCCTCAGGGAGAGAGGGCAATTGCTGAATAGGGAAAAATGGAGGGGCCAGGTGACAGATGAGCATGGATGGGCATGGATTCGAAGGGCAAGACTCAGGGAGACGGGAATTGCTGGATAGGGATGAATGGAGGGGACAGATGGCCATGGATGGATATGGATTGCAGGGCAGGCCTCAGGCAGAGAGGGGAAATGCTGGATAGGGAGAAATGGAGGGGCCAGGTGACAGATGAGCATGGATGGGCATGGATTCGAAGGGCAAGACTCAGGGAGACGGGAATTGCTGAATAGGGATGAATGGAGGGGACAGATGGCCATGGATGGATATGGATTGCAGGACAGGCCTCAGGCAGAGAGGGGAAATGCTGGATACGGAAAAATGGAGGGGCCAGGTGACAGATGAGCATCGATGGGCATGTATTGGAAGGGCAGGACTCAGGGAGAGGGGAATTGCTGGATAGGGATGAATGGAGGGCACAGATGGCCATGGATGCATATGGATTGCAGGGCAGGCCTCAGGCAGAGAGGGGAATTGCTGGATAGGGATGAATGGAGGGGCCAGGTGACAGAGGAGCATGGATTGGAAGGGCAGGACTCAGGGAAAGGGGAATTGCTGGATAGGGATGAATGGAGGGGACAGATGGCCATGGATGGATATGGATTGCAGGACAGGCCTCAGGCAGAGAGGGGAAATGCTGGATACGGAAAAATGGAGGGGCCAGGTGACAGATGAGCATGGATGGGCATGGATTGGAAGGGCAGGACTCAGGGAGAGGGGAATTGCTGGATAGGGATGAATGGAGGGGACAGATGGCCATGGATGGATATGGATTGCAGAGCAGGCCTCAGGCAGAGAGGGGAAATGTAGGATAGGGAAAAATGGAGGGGCCAGATGACAAAGGAGCATGGATGGGCATGGATTGGAAGGGCAAGACTCAGGGAGAGGGGAATTGCTGAATAGGGATGAATGGAGGGAACAGATGGCCATGGATGCATATGGATTGCAGGGCAGGCCTCAGGGAGACAGCGAAATTGCTGGATAGGGATGAATGGAGGGGCCAGGTGACAGAGGAGCATGGATTGGACTCACACTTTCACTCTGACTCTCAAACACTCACTCTCACATACACTCTCCCAAACATACACACTCCGAGGAAAACCTTGCTAGCGCCCGTTTCATTTGTGTCAGAAACGGGCCTTTTTTACTAGTATTAACATAAATATTAAATGCGGTTTGTGTGTATAATTTGTCACAATATCATTTAACTAGTTCTAGATTAAGCTGTTTCATGTCCAGAAAGGATTTTAGCTGTTCTGAGTCATAGAATACATACTTTATCCCACTAAACCTGACCAGGCATTTGCAAGGATAAACTAACAAAAAAGAACCACCCAATTTAAGAACATCCTGTTTCAATGCCAAAAATAATTTTCTACGTTCCTGCGTCACTTTAGTAACATCTGGAAATATCCATACTTTTGTTCCATAAAAAGGAACCTTTGAGAATTTAAAGTATAGTTTCAGTATTGCAATGAGATCTTGTTCAAATACCAACGAAACCAAAAGAGTGGCTCTTTGCGAAACTATTTTGATGGATTGTTCTAGAATTTCAGACAGATTGTTAAAGTCTATAACATCCAAACCTTCTTTCTTTTCCACTTAATCTTGTTGGAAGATAGTAAATCTTATTTATAGGAGGAATAAGTTCTTGAGGCATTTTCAAATTTTCTTGCAGGTATTTTTTAAATAACTCAATAGGTGTTTTATCAGGAATTTTAGGAAAATTCAATACTCGAAGGTTCAATCTTTTATTAAAGTTCTCAATCTGTTCAATTTTTCTATGCATTGTCAGAATATCTTTTATCACCGTCACTTTAAATTCTTGCAATTGATCCATATCTTTTTTTAAATCTTTCAATTGTGTGGTCAGGTCTTCTTTAACCGTTCCTAAGTTTTTTACCATGTCCTCAATTCTCAAAGAAAGTATTTACCTTGTCTGAGGCATTTTAAAGCGTGGAATCCATCTTGCTCAGCTTCAGCCAGATCCTCTCTAGATTAACCTCCGGGGTTGTTTCGGGTCCTTTAAACCCAAGGACCTCTCTCTCCTGGCTACTTTTCTGTGGCATGGGTCCTCCGTCTGCTGGCTCCTTATTCCCCTTATTGGGTTCTCGGATACCTGCACCCCTCACCGCTTCTGTAGCCGGGCACGGAGGGCCTCTAGAGTCAGGGGGCGGGGATAAAGATGTCTCCAAGTCCATCAGGGGCTCCGCTCCACCGGATGCCCCTGCAGCAGGCAACCCCGTCCCTTCATTCTGCGACGGGCGAGTCAGGAAGCGCTCCATGCTACCCTGGAGTGAAGAAGAGGAAGCTGCGGGCGACGGTGGAAGCCTCATGGCTCCCTTTCGTTTTGTGTGCGGCATCGGGAAAGAATAAAAAATGCTTCACTCTCGAGCAGTGGGGAGCGATCTCACCGACACGCTCACACTTCCGCCATCTTGGTAACGCCCCCAGGCACTTTTTTTTTTTAACGTACCGACACTTTACCGAAGGTATTCATGCATCCGACTTCTGAATACCACACCGAACATTTCTGAGGTGTTTTTTTAGTGCATTCTTCGTTTTTTCAAATTCGGTAAGAACTTTTATGTTTTAATTTCTTTTACGTTTGGTTGATGCATCTTGGCCTAGGTCTAGAATATTTCCTTCTCTTGTTGGCTCTTGTACCAGCTGCTCCATAAAGCAGTCCTTGATAATTGGGTGCTAACAATTATCAGTACTAACTGGCATTAATTAAAAATTACACACAGCTCAAAAAAGGGAGCACAACTACGGGAAGGACATGGCGCACTGTTATAGAATAAGGAGGATCTGTGCATAATTTAGGCATGGGGATTTACACCAGGGTTTCGTTGGTATAAATTTTCACAGCTAATTGTAGTCACGGTTCCTGGCGCCTACTTTTGAGCACTATTTATAGACAACATTGATCAATAATTTTTTTCAGCGCTGATCTTTAGGCATCAGTTACTGAATTTACCTCTATATGTGCAGTAAATCTTTATAACATTACCCCCTTGAAAGTCTAACATGTGCCAATCTGTTCTTAGAAGATCATCTTCAAGAGAACCTAAGTGACTTTCAGGTACTGCATGCAGGGCATGTTTGCCAGATACATCAAGTAACGTTACATAATCTGCCCATAAAGACTCAGGCAGTACATGCAGAGGCATCACACAATGCCGGTAACTGTTGGATCTAGATGACACAATAAGGCGTCATAAAACTACTCTGCAAAAGGCAGTGTACAATGAAACTCATATTTCTGCAGCACTTAATAGTGTAACTAACCAAATATCCAGACTAAGGCAGCCAAGCTGCCTTTTCTCACATGTACAAAAAAGATCAGGAGATTTACTTTTGTATACAATTCCTCACCAAACTCCAGAATCTGGCAAAATCCAGACCATAGTGAACACATCAAAACAAGGTTTTCCTACAAGAAATTTTTTTTTAGTTGCTATACTAGCCCAAGATTGAACAAATAAGTTATAGGCAACACATTTTATTTAGTGTCTTCTATTCCACTGTTTATAAAATAATCAAAGCAGATTACAGATTAAGAACATAAATAATACAATATAATCAGTTAAAAAAAAACAGAACACAGCAATATTCCTAAAACCCAAATGGGGAGTAAACAAACACAAAGGTATTGATCCAGAACGCACCCATGTACTACTCTGCCAAACCAACAGTTAGGACAAAGGATGGCCCTTAACCTTCTTCTGGAACAGCAAATAATTCGACTCCTCATGGAGTTAAAGAGTATTTCATAGCCTAAAAAGGTAAAATTATGTATCATACCTGATAATTTTCTTTCCATTAATCATAGCTGATCAATCCATAGACTGGTGGGTTGTGTCCATCTACCAGCAGGTGGAGATAGAGAGCAATCCTTTTGCCTCCCTATATGTGGTCATGTGCTGCCGGAAACTCCTCAGTATGTCGATATCCAAGCTCCATCCGCAGGACTCAGCACTTAGAGAATTACACCCACAAAGGGACACTCTGCCGAGCTCACCACCGCCGAAACGGGGGAGGGGAATTAACCCAGCTCATCCCCACACAAGTGCGGGAGGGGAATCCGTCCAGCTCATCCCCGCGAAGCGGGGGAGGGACACCACCCCGCCGATGCGGGGGAGATCTGGCTTATCCTGCAACCGCGGGAGGAGCTGACTGACCCTAACACCGCCGAAGCGGGAGGGGTACAAAGCTGCCCTACAGCCGCACGAAGCGGGAGGGAGCGCCGGCAGAATTTAGGTCTCAATCCAGCCCCGCAAAACGGAGGAGAGAGGAATGCAGCAGCTCACTGTAACACAAACTCGTCTCAACTCTTGAAGAATCCAATTGAAAAAACTTGAACATGAAGTCCTCATGAACAGGAACTGAAGACTAAACTTGAACCTGAAATGCAACCAGAATATAAACAGTACAGATATCTGGGAGGGGCTATGGATTGATCAGCTATGATTAATGGAAAGAAAATTATCAGGTATGATACATAATTTTACCTTCCATATCATCATGCTGATCAATCCAAAGACTGGTGGGATGTACCGAAGCAGTACTCACCCAGGGCGGGACATTGAAATCCCTGACCGCAACACTGAAGCTCCAAACCGGGCCTCCGCCCGAGCAGCCACAGTCAAGCGGTAATGCCTGGAGAAGGTATGGGCCGATGCCCAAGTTGCCGCCTTGCATATCTCTTCCAAGGAGACGGACCCGGCCTCTGCCATCGAGGCCGCCTGAGCTCTAGTGGAGTGAGCCTTCAGCTGAATAGGCGGCACCTTCCCCGCGGCCACATAAGCCGCTGCAATGGCTTCCTTGACCCATCTTGCCACTGTAGGCTTAGCAGCCTGCAGACCCTTACGAGGACCTGCAAACAGGACAAACAGATGATCCGACTTCCGGAAATCATTGGTCACTTCCAAGTATCTGATGATGACTCGTCTCACATCCAGATATTTGAGAGCAGAGTATTCCTCTGGGTAGTCCTCCCTACGAAAGGAAGCGAGACAGAGCTGCTGATTCACATGGAAGCGAGAAACAATCTTGGGCAGGAAGGAAGGCACTGTGCGAATAGTCACTCCTGCCTCAGTGAACTGCAGAAAAGGCTCTCGACATGAGAGTGCCTGGAGCTCGGAAACTCTTCTGGCTGAAGTGATAGCCACCAAAAAGACTGCTTTCAACGTCAGGTCTTTCAGAGATGCTCTCGACAAGGGTTCAAAAGGCGGCTTCTGCAAGGCTCTTAGCACCAGGTTGAGATTCCACGCAGGCACCACTGAGTGCAGAGGAGGGCGCAGGTGATTAACTCCCTTGAGAAAACGTACCACATCTGGCTGCGAAGCCGGGGAAGCACCCTTCAGGCGGCCCCTGAAGCAAGCCAGAGCCGCTACCTGGACTTTAAGGGAACTGAGCGACAGGCCTTTCTCCAGACCTTCTTGCAGGAACGCCAGCACTGAAGAAATTGGAGCAGTGAAGGGAGAAAGTGAGCCTGCTTCACACCACACTGCAAAGGTACGCCAAACCCTGGCGTAAGCAGTAGAAGTAGAGCGCTTCCTCGCTCTCAGCATAGTGGCGATGACCTTGTCTGAGAAACCCTTCTTCCTCAGACGCTGCCGCTCAATAGCCAGGCCGTAAGACCAAAGGGAGAGGGATCCTCCATCACCACGGGACCCTGATGCAACAGGCCCTGCTCCACTGGCAGCCGCAGAGGGTCGTCCACTGAGAGCCTGATCAAGTCCGCATACCAGGGACGTCTGGGCCAGTCCGGACCCACCAGGATTATCCGGCCCGGATGCTTTGCCACCCGGTCTAGTACCCTGCCCAACATGGGCCAGGGCGGGAACACATAGAGAAGCTCCTGTGTCGGCCACTGTTGGAGAAGAGCATCTACTCCCAGAGATCGAGGGTCCCGTCCTCTGCTGAAAAAGCGCGACACTTGGCAATTGGCCGATGACGCCATCAGATCTAGGCTCAGCTGGCCCCAGCGCTTCGTGATGACCAAGAACGCCTGAGCCGATAACTGCCACTCTCCGAGATCCAAGGTATGGCGACTGAGAAAGTCCGCCTTGACATTCATGACTCCGGCAATGTGGGCCGCTGACAGCTGTTCCAGGTTCGCTTCCGCCCACTGGCATAATTTCATGGCCTCCTTGGCTAGAGGGGCGCTCTTGGTACCTCCATGGCGGTTGACATAGGCCACAGCCGTGGCATTGTCCGACAGGACCCGTACTGGCTTCAACGCCAGTACCGGGAGGAACTCCAAAAGCGCCAACCGAATGGCTCTGAGTTCCAGGAGGTTGATAGACCACTTTGCCTCTGCAGGAGACCAGAGCCCCTGCGCTGTCCTTCCCAAGCAGTGGGCTCCCCAGCCCGTCAAAGAGGCGTCCGTTGTGACGACAATCCACTCTGGGGTCACAAGAGGCATCCCTGCAGACAACTTGTCTGTCTTCAGCCACCAGCTCAGCGCCTTGCGCACAGCTGGGTCCAAGGGAAGGCGCACAGCATAATCCTCCGACACCGGAGTCCAGCGCTGCAGCAGAGAGTGTTGTAGTGGTCTCATATGAGCCCTGGCCCAGGGCACTACTTCCATCGTGGCCGTCATAGAGCCCAACAGCTGCACATAGTCCCAAGCCCGAAGCGGAGAGGCTACTAGGAACTGGTCCACCTGAGCCTGAAGTTTGACAATCTGATTGTCCGGCAGGAACACTCTGCCCACTTGGGTGTCGAATCGAACTCCCAGATACTCCAGGGACTGAGTCGGGCGCAGCTGGCTTTTCTCCCAGTTGATGATCCACCCCAGGGAGCGCAATCACCCGGTCCACAGCTTTGCCGCACTCTGCATAAGAGGGGGCTCGGATCAACCAGTCGTCCAGATAAGGATGGACTTGTACTCCTTCCTTTCGCAGGAAGGCCGCGATGACCACCATTACTTTGGAGAAGGTCCGCGGAGCAGTAGCCAACCCGAACGGGAGGGCTCTGAACTGGAAGTGTCGGCCCAGGACTGCAAAACGCAGAAAGCGTTGAT
Organism: Microcaecilia unicolor; assembly: GCF_901765095.1. Taxonomy (NCBI): domain Eukaryota; kingdom Metazoa; phylum Chordata; class Amphibia; order Gymnophiona; family Siphonopidae; genus Microcaecilia; species Microcaecilia unicolor. The sequence continues at coordinate 194,680,158 of NC_044034.1, read as the reverse complement.
GAGGAGGCCAGATGGGAATATGCAAGTATGCTTCCTTGATGTCCAAGGATGCCAGGAACTCCCCTGCCGTCACTGCCGCTATAACAGAGCGGAGAGTCTCCATGCGAAAGTGCCGAACTTTCAAGGCCCGATTGACCCCTTTGAGGTCGAGGATAGGCCGTACAGAACCTCCTTTCTTTGGCACCACAAAGTAAATGGAGTAACATCCCTTGCCAAGCTGATTTTCTGGCACCGGAACGACCGCACCCAGGCGGATGAGATTGTCCAAGGTCTGCTGCACTGCCACAGCTTTGACCGGAGACTTGCAGGGAGAGAGTACAAACCCGTCTCTTAAGGGTCGGCAGAACTCTAGCTTGTAGCCGTCTCTGATGACTTCCAGCACCCAAGCGTCTGAAGTTACCCTGGTCCACTCGCCCAGAAACGAGGACAGGCGTCCTCCAATCTGCACTGGGCCATGGACCAGGACCCCGTCATTGGGTACGAGACCCTGGGGGAGGACTGGAGGGCGCACCTCCAGGACGGCGGTCTCTGTGAAAGGAATGCTGCTTGGGGGAGAAGTTCCTCTTGAAGGAAGAGGGGGCAGAGGAGCCCGACTTGCCCGGGCGGTACCGACGGGCTTCCTGAAACCGTCCTCTGGAGTTACCGGGGCGAGCACTGGCCCGAGCCCTGACCTCTGGTAACCTCTTGCCCTTAGACGTGCCGAGATGGGTCACAATTTTGTCCAGCTCGACCCCAAAGAGCAGCTTGCCTTTAAAAGGCAACTTAGCCAGGCGGGACTTAGAGGCGTGGTCAGCAGACCAATGTTTCAGCCAAAGCCACCGCCGCGTAGAGACTGTCTGAGCCATACCTTTAGACGAGGCTCTCAAGACATCATACAGTATGTCTGCCAAATAAGCCAAGCCCGATTCCAGGGCCGGCCAATCAGCCCTCAAGGAAGGATCCGAGGGGGAAGCCCGCTGCACAATCGTCAGGCACGCCCTGGCCACATAGGAGCCACAAACTGAGGCCTGCAAACTTAAGGCAGCCGCCTCGAAGGACGACCTTAAGGCCGCCTCCAATCTTCTGTCTTGGGCGTCCTTTAGGGCCGTGCCACCTTCCACCGGCAACGCCGTTTTCTTAGTCACCGCAGTGATTAAAGAATCCACGGTAGGCCAAAGAAAGGCCTCCCGTTCACTTTCAGGCAAAGGATAGAGGCGGGACATAGCCCTAGCCACTTTGAGGCTCGCTTCCGGGACATCCCATTGAGCCGAAATTAAGGTGTGCATGGCATCATGCACGTGGAAGGTTCTAGGCGGGCGCTTCGTCCCCAGCATAATGGCGGAGCCAACAGGGGCTGAGGGAGAGACGTCCTCTGGAGAGGAAATCTTCAAAATGCTCATGGCCTGCAGTAACAGGTTAGGCAAATCCTCTGAGCGAAATATCCGCGCTGCAGAGGGGTCTTCCGCTCCATCCGAGCGGGAATCCGTCTCCTCCAAGGAATCCCCAAAGGACCGTTGGGAGAACTCAGATACGCTGCCCTCATCTACATCCGAGGAGACAAAGTCCTCTAAGGCCTGGAATCCACCCGAGGGCGTTTACTTCCGGGGGCCTCAACCCCTTTATCGGACAAGGGAGAAGGGGCAGCGTTTTGCATAAGGAAGGCCTGATGCAGCAGCAAAATAAACTCGGGGGAGAAACCCCCCAGACTGTGCACTTCAGCAGCCTGGGCCACAGCCCTAGACGCACCCTCAACCGGCGCTCGCAAGAGCGGGGGAGAAACATGCTGTGCATCCAAGATGGCGACCGGTGCGACACTCCGCGAAGGAGCCGCGCGGGAAGAATGGCGCTTAACTTTAGCCGCTTTTTTGCCGTCGCCCAAATCAAGGGCGGCCATGGCATTAACGTCTCCCAGCTCAAGGGCGGCCCAAGAAGAAGCCGTCCGAGCAGAGTGGCCGGCCAAGATGGCGGAGGCGAGCAGCGGGGGATGGGCGTTTATGGCGGGAAAAACCGCCGCACCGGAGGAAGACCCGGGACACTGACCGGCCTCCAAACTGACACCCAACAAGGGCAAATCAGACTTTAGGACCCCGGCATCCCCGCTAGAAGTGCACACGCGGTCCGGGGAGCGATGCTTCGCGCCCTCGCCCTCCGACGCCATAGGCCACGTGGAGATCGATCGGGGAACCCCCTGCCCGCTATAAAAAGGTAAAAATTACCTGCTTCTCGCTCCGAGCTGTAACGCACTGGTGTCCCAGTGAGTAGCTGCAATAAACGTTTAAATAAACGTTGAAATAAACGCCCTTAAGGACGTCCAAATTTTTTTTTTTTTTTAATTAAACGGAGCCAGCGGGAGGGGGGAGAAAAGGAGGGACCTGGCACCACCAGGTTTGCACTTGCTCAAGAAGAGCCCTCAACCCCAGGTACTCAACAAAACCTAAAAATTAGGCTTGGAGACCTAGCCAGAGCTGCTGCTGTGTGTGACCACCACCTGCTGAGATAGAGAACATACTGGGGAGTTTCCGGCAGCACATGACCACATATAGGGAGGCAAAAGGATTGCTCTCTATCTCCACCTGCTGGTAGATGGACACAACCCACCAGTCTATGAATTGATCAGCATGATGATATGGAAGGAAAGGTTACACATCTCAGCCAAGAGTAAGAGTCCCAGAACTGTATTAACTCTTTATATCTGTAACTAGTTCTCAACCCCCCCACCCCAAAACAAAACAGCTAGATAACTTTGTTGGAGAAACTCAATGTATCACTTATAACTTGCTTGTTAAACCTTACTTTTGCATTAAAACAGTACATCATATACGTGAGGGTTTACTGAAGATGGTCTCAAGGAAAGCGAGAGCAGCCCCAGAGGGAGATAGGGAGGCATTCACAAACCTCTTGTAGAGGAGGAGCACGCCCTCCGGTGGCCAAGAGACTGTTGAGAATAAGGAATAAGCCCAGGGACCACCATTCCCACAATACACCTGACCCAATACAGGACTCACAGGAAATGAAGGGGGAGGGGCAGGATTGGGAGATGGTTTCTAATTAGGGAGATGAGGAGCAGCTGGGGGAGCTCTGGGAGGAGGAAGAAGAGATGGAATGGGATAAAAGGAGGATATAGAGGAGAATATGGAGGTGGCTGCATTTACACAAACTGCTGGTACTAAGGTGAGAGGTTTCTTGGCTGCTGTATTTTTTTTCTTTTTGTTACATTTGTACCTCGTGCTTTCCCACTCATGGCAGGCTCAATGCGGCTTACATGGGGCAATGCAGGGTTAAGTGACTTGCCCAGAGTCACAAGAAGCTGCCTGTGCCTGAAGTGGGAATCAAACTCAGTACTTCCTAAACTGTCTGGAATTGGAAAGACAGAATTGATGCAGCTGGGAAGAAACCTGTGGCAGCGAGTAGCTCAAAAGGTTAAGAATATGGGAAGTTAAGTACCTTGATGATTAACCTGAGAAGAGAAAATGATGTTAAAGGACTGAACTATAAGCAGCAAGCTAGTGGATATAATCCTGTGTGACATTGTGAATGTGAACAAAAGTCAAGGAACCTAGGATAATGTAGTATGCTGTGCTGTTGAAGTTGCTACAAATGAACTTGTATAAATAAATGAGAAACCTTTATTATAAGAATGTTGGAGTACCTGTCTGTTTATTGGGCTATCACGGAAGTATAACTCAAAGGAACAGTGAATCCAGAAGGTCCTGGCTGTGGGAGAGAGCACAGGAGTTCATCGGTGTCAAAAGAGATAGAAGCTGGCATTGAAGCATATCTGCTAAGCAGGGTCGACCCAGGCCAAGGAGTGGAAGAGGGACCTGCTGACATATATTAGGAGAATCTAGCTGCCCTCTATCTCTAAAATACGAGAACAATTCAGGTGTACAGTACAGAGATGGCTTTAGATACCAACGTACAGTTTATAATTGTGAATTATATTCTTTCTAAAGCAGTACATAAGAGAAGCACAGACAGATTTAAAATAAGTTGTAGGAAGTATTGTTTCACTGAACGCATGATTAAGCTGTGGAATGTGTTACTTAGTGCTTGGGCATGTTCTAGAGGAAAAGCTCATATATAGTTATTAGTCAAGTAGACTTGGGAAAGCTGTCACTTATCCCTGGGAGGGAGCAGCAAGGAATGATCGCCAGAAGATATTTAGCAGCATCCCAAAGAAGAGATCTGGATTGATTGCTGTTGGAGAAAGGACAATGCTTAACGGGATACCTTATAGGTTCACCTTTAAAAAAACTGTTTCCATTACAAATCTGCTTTGTCACTACAAGCAGGAGAATTATTTGCTATGAACTGAAATGAAAAAGAAAATTGTGGGCTCATTAAAGAAACCCCAAGAGGCCAACCTTCAGAGAATGACTATAAAACAGACACAGAAATAAGGAAACTGCATACTTTTACCCAGCAGAAGAAAGTACTGGAAAACCTTTTCCTTCTCTAATGGGGAAAAAAAATCTACACACAGAAAGTTAGTCTGCTCCACAGACAAATATGAGTCTTTATGTCTTGTAGCTCAAAGTAGGAAACGATTTTTCCAATTTCTCAGCCAATGTCTGATCTGCATCATGCAAGACTTCAATGAAACTCTTCACCTGTAGGGAAGTGAAAATAAAAAGAAGTTAACACATTATTTTCTTTGGGAGCTGGAAGGGAAAGCAGCAGAAGTTTTGGAAGATATATCAGTAGGAAGTTTAACATCTGCTTTGATGATGGTTGTAACATCATTTTCCCAAATAGGTCAGAGAGGTGGGCATTAAAGAGTAGTTACTTACCTGTAACAGGTGTTCTCCGAAGACAGCAGGCTGCATATTCTCACAAGTGGGTGACGCCACGTCGGCCCCGGAGGATTTTAAAGCAAAATCTCAAAATCTCTTTACGGCGTTCCGTCGCGCGAGCGATCGTACTGCGCATGTGCGCACACCTCTTCCCGCTCGCTGTGCGGACAAGCCCCTCAGTTATATCTAAAAGATGGAGGAGACAACTCCAAAAGGGGAGGTGGGAGGGTTTGTGAGAATATGCAGCCTGCTGTCTTCGGAGAACACTTGTTACAGGTAAGTAACTACTCTTTCTCCAAAGACAAGCAGGCTGATATTCTCACAAGTGGGGTATCCCTAGCTTCCAGGCTTACACAACAAACAGTGGTCAACTGAGTCTCGCAACGGCGAGGCCAGAATAAAAATTGACCTGAAAAGAAGAAACATCTAAATGAGTGTAGCCTGGAACAGAACAAACATGGGCTTAGGAGGGTTGGAGTTGGATTCTAAAGCCCAAAGAAGTTCTGCAGCCCCGACTGCCCAAACCGACTGACGCGTCGGCTATTCTGCTGAAGGCAGTAGTGAGATGTGAATGTGTGGACTGATGACCACGCCGCAGCTTTGCAGATCTCTTCAATAGTGACTGATCTTAGATGAGCCACCGACTCAGCCATGGCTCTAATTTTGTGAGCCGTGACATGGCCCTCTAGAGTCAGTCCAGCTTGGACAAAAATGAAGGAGATGCAATCTGCTAGCTAAGAAGAAATGATGCGGTTTCCGACAGCAACTGGCATTAAAAGAAATAAACAACTGGGCGGACCGTCCGAGGGAGCTCGTCTGCTCCACGCAAAAAGTGTGCTTTCGCCAGGGCTTGTAAGATGAGGGAGAAAGAATGTTGGCAAGACAATTGACTGGATCAGCTGGTACTCTGATCGCAGCGCCAGTAAGAACTTTGTCTGCATGCGGAGAACTACTCTGTTAAGACCACTAAGGAAAACAACCTTCCAGGTCCAATACTTCAGATGACAGGAATCCAGTGGCCCGAATTGAGCTTGCAGCAGCTGGATGAAAACGACATTGAGACCCCAAGATACTGAATAAGGAGGGATAGGGGCTCTGACCGAAGCATAAGAGCCAACTGTGAAAATTATTGTGCTAAGCCCAACAGAAATAATCCCCCCTAGACGCATACAAGGAATTTTCTCAATATTGGGGGAGAAAAAAACCTCTCATGAAATGGACAGCTAAAGGCTGACCTTTTACACGTTGATGATAAGCTCTTATTGCACGAAGATGAATACTGACAGAGTTGGTCTTGAGACCAGACTCAGACAGGTGTAGAAAGAACTCAAGCAAGGTCTGTATAAGACAAGAAGCAGGATCTAGGGCCTTGCTGTCACACCAGACGGCAAACCTCTTCCATGAAAAGAATAACACCTCTTTGTGAAATCTTTTCTGGAAGCAGGCAAGAGTCGGGAGACACTCTTCTGGAAAACTCAACGAAACCTACACATTCAACATCCAGACCGTGTGAACCAGAGATTGGAGGTTGGGATGTAGAAGTGCCCCCTCGTTCTATGTAATGAGAGCTGGAAAACATTCCAACTCCAGAAGAAGAGGGAATCGTATCTGACGTAGCTAGAAAGGAGCAATCAGAATCATGGCTCCGCAATCTTGCTTGAGAATCAGCAAAGTGTTTTCCACCAGATGTATGGGAGGATACGCATACAGAAAACCTGTCCCCCAAAGAAGGAGAAAGGCATTCGATGGTAGTCTGCCGTGAACCTGCAGCCTGGAACAGAACTGAGGGGCTTTGTGATTGGACTAAGTAGTAAAAAGATCCACTGAGGGGGTATCTCACTCCCGGAAGATCTTTCGAGCTACAGCCATGCTCAACAACCATGACTGTAGCATTATCCTGCTCAGCCTGTCGGCCAGACTGCTGTTTACGCCAATTAGATAAATGGCTTGGAGAAAACATGCCGCTACATCTGCATGGCATCCTGACTCAGAGGACAAGATCCAGTACTCCTTTGTTATCGAGTACATCACAACCCGATTGTTTGGTTGAATTAAAATAATTTGGTTGGATAGCCAGGAGGGATGCAACCTTCGTGAGCAGCTTTTGACTGAGTAAGGTGGACGGGAAGCCTCAGAATCAAAATGGAGAGAATTAACCACCTCTGAGGGGAATTCCGAAGACTGGCAAACAGTTGGGTCACATCCTCTAGATACCCTAAAGTTGATACCACTGGGAAGCTAGGATGCACCGAGCGGATGTCATGTGCAAAAGTGCCATGGGTGTTAAGGGAACACATGCACTCCCAGTCCATGAAGATACGCTGCAGAACAGCCAGGCACTAGGAAAAACATACTCTGGACGCAAAGTGAGTATAAGTATCCTGTAAGTCCAGAGAGCATAACCAATCGTTTTCCTGAAGTATGGGAAGAAGGATGCCCAGGGAAAACATCCTGAACGAAAATCTGTTTAGGCCTCTTATGTCTATGATGGGACGCAACCCACAAGGAAGGACCTGGAATAGAAACTCAACCCTTCTTGCCCTGGTGGAACGGGCTCGACTGCATTGGCACTGAGAAAGGCAGAGAGTTCCTCTGCAAGTACTCACTGTTGATGGAAGCTAAAGGATTAAGCTCCCAATGAACAATGTGGAGGGTTTGATTCCAGATTGAGAATGCAGATTGGCCGGTACGGACATTTTTTTTTTTTTTTATAGTGGCTATGCTGAATTGGAGCCAGTCAAAAACCCCTCTCTGGTTCCTGCGGAATAGCTGCAGGAGCCTGATTAGGTGCACGCCGCTGACTAGAACGAGCGTGCTGAGGCATAGCCTGAACCGGCTGTGGAGAAGTAAGAGTATACGTACGACCCCTTAAGGCACAAGGAAAACTACTCTTCTCTTTAAAGAACTTCCGAGATGAGGAAGTGTATGCACAGCATATCTACAATTTTCTGCTGAGTCTCCTCCTCCAGGTGAGAGGCACACAGTCATGAGAGTCTGCGCATCACTGTACCTAGAGCAGAAATCTAGGTGTTACATTACAAGTGTCGAAATGCCATTGGACAGGAACTTGCAACACACCGTGTGCTACCTGACCACTTGGTGAAAAGGTGTAGCCTACTCCGGTGGGAATGCTCGTATAGATCTGGCAGGACTTGGTTTTGGACGCGATCATGCCAGCCTGGTACGCCATTCTCCAAAGGAGGCTAAGGATGTATGCTCTGGCCCCGGGGGCGCCGAAGCAAGTTCTTAGAACTCCTATCTGTTCTGAGTGGCAGAAGACTCAGGTGAAGATGGTAGTCCAGGACCTCGAGCATCTGGGCATTGGGTTGATTCACAATCTCGACTGTAATGTGTCAAGACAGATAGAAGATCTAGAGGATTCTCAGCAGAGAAAACCCCATGATCTTCATGTTCATCAGATGAACCATCATTGAACTGAGCTAACTACTCAAACAGAGCAGTTCAGATCCAAACATTGACCAGTATAGAGCAACTGTCATACATACAATTATACCAGAACAGCTATGGAAAATTATGTTCTCCTGTAGGCAAACTGGCTGTTCTTAACATGCATTTCTGGGCCTGGAAGCCAAGGTATGGAGGCGCGGTAAGTTCTACGACGGGGTCGAGAAGTTGCCCCAGTAGGCTGCGAACACCCATACCAGAGGCAGCATCGGTGAAGGAGACCAGGTGAAAAGCTAGATGCCGCAGGAGGCGGTAGCACCCATGGCATCCAATGGTACCCATGGTCCCGAAGCCAAGGACAAAATCTGGAAATGTAAGGGAATCGAAACCAGACTGCCAGATGACTTCCATAACAGAGATGTGACCGATGGTACCGATAGTACCCATGGCATCGACGGCACCGATGATACAGATGGTACCGATGACCCCCGGTACCAATGGTACCCATGGTACTTGGTACCGATGATAGTCACGATATCTGGTATCGATGGTACCCATGATACCTGGTACCGATGGTACCCATGACATGTGGTACCGATGGTACCCATGATATCCGGCACCAACAGCACCGACGGTACCGATGGTATACATGGTACCGACGGTACTCATGACACCCCGGTACCAATGGCACCCATGGCACTGATGGTACCTGGTCATGATATCTGGTATCGATGGTACTCATGTACCGACGGTATCCATGATACCTGATACCCATGGTGTCCATGGTACCGACGATACCCGATACCGATGGTACCCATGGTACTCGGTACCGATGGGCGATGATACCTGGTACCGATGGTGCCCCATGATACCTGGTGCCGATGGTGCCCATGATACCTGGTACCGACGGCACCCATGCCCCGATGACATGCGGCACCGACGGTACCCATGGTACCGATGATACCCGGTGCCGACAGGACCCATGGCACCGATCATGGCACCAATGTTCCTGGTACAGATACTCCTCGGTACCGACGCACCGATAATATTCGGCACCGACGGTACCCATGGCACCGATGGTACTCGGTACCGACGGCACCCATGGTACCGAAGATACTCGGTACCGACGCCGATGGTATCCACGGCACCGATGATACCCGGTACCGATTGTTGATACCTGGTACCGGTGTATCGACGTCCAATGCCAGGATACCTCCTTTTGATATTCGGCACCGACGGTACCCATGGCACCGATGGTACTCGGTACCGACGGCACCCATGGTACCGATGATACTCGGTACCGACGGTACCCATGACACCCTGTACCGATGGTATCCACGGCACCGATGATACTCGGTACCGATGGCACTGTTGATACCTGGTACCGGTGTATCGACGTCCAATGCCAGGATACCTCCATAACAGAGGGAGCAACGCTCTCGGCACCGACTGATGTCTGAAGCCCGGATACCTCCATAACAGAGGGAGCAAAGCTCTGGGCACCGATGGTACCGACATCCGCTGATGCGCCCGAATGACCTGCCAAGCAGGAGGCGCCGAGGCAGGTGGAGACCTACTCGATGCATAACTATACCCAGCGTGCATCGGTCTCTGTCGGACTCCAGAATGATCTCCTTTGGGCATCCCTGGCAGAGTAGAATACGTCTCGTCTTTGAGACACTACTTGCGCTTCACAGGGAGATGATCCGGCCCAAGACACATCCTCCAATGCGCCCGAATGACCTGCAGAGCAGGAGGCGCCGAGGCGGGTGGAGACTCACTTCAAAGGTTACACCACTGATTTTGTGTCACCAGGTTGCCCATTCAGTGGCTGACCAGGGATGCACCTGCTTAGGTTCCTGTTTTTTTACTCCGAGGACCTGAAGAAAACACGAAGCACTAACGAACTTCGTGTCTCCTCAGACGCGGAAAAAGAAAAACTGAGGGGCGTGTCCGCACAGCGAGCGGGAAGAGGTATGCGCAGTACGATCGCTCGCGCGACAGAACGCCATAAAGAGATTTTGCTTTAAAATCCTCCGGGGCCGACGTGGCGTCACCCACTTGTGAGAATATCAGCCTGCTTGTCTTTGGAGAATCCTCTTAATCTCACTCTAAAGGCCAAGAAAGGATTATCCTCAGTTTTTTGGTATAATCTTAGTCAAAATCCCTCAGTCGTTTCTCATTAGTAATTCTCTTTGTACCAGGAGTGAAAAGCTGCTTCATAGCTTATACGTGTTCTTGCTAGAAATATTGACGAAATAAAGTATACAGTACAGATTCACACAGAAACACTGTGGCCCTGCAGAAACAAGAACCTCCAAAACAGGCCACAAGTAACCCTCTGCCCACTTTAGCTGCCTTCAAATACTCACAGCGGTGGAATACAAAGGAAGGAGGTTTTGAAAGGCACATAAACACTTTTGCTCATTCAAATGGCCATGCTTAAGTCCCCGCAATGTGGTCTCCTTAAAAGACAAAAACAGATAGACATATGAAATCATTTTTAAAAGTCCATTTGTTAACAGCATCTTGTTCTCCTTGAAATCATAACAGATGTGTACTTCTGGATTAAAAAAAAAGGAATTATCACTTCCAAAAGGGCATAAAGTGCAGATATAATTACAAGCAAACGGTAACTAGCTTGAAACAGTCCTGCTGCTACTCATTCATTTTCTACATGACCAATTGTGTCTTGAACTTAAGTATGTCTTTCTTGTACTCAAGATGATGTCTTACTATTTATTCTGTTCAGCATAAACAGTATTTATCCTTTATTTTGCTGCTTTTTAACTTTTCATGGATCTCTGAATGGCTCTGTCTTAATGGTCTGGCAACTAATTATTGAAAAAACGAGGCAAGAATCATCATAGGGCCATCATCAGTTATAAAAACCAAGTATCTCTGCTTTCATAAGCTCAATATCTAGGTATTATGTTAGATTCTAAATTTGTCTACATGGCCACAAGTTTTAAAAGCGATGCATTTTTAAGCTAAAAATGGTGCAAGGGTTAAAATGGTATCTTTGTTTTGAAGATTTCTGAATAGCAGTACAACTTTATAGGCAGTCCAAAATTTGGCAAAGCATACAAGTCCTCTGTCTGCTCCTTTGTACATTGGGAGAGCAGTTTCCAGCACTCAGAACAGGGAGAAAGCAGCCTTTGTAAACCAGAAACCGGTGGGTGACCAGGGTTGCCAGGTGGAAAATATTTTTCCAGCCCAAAGGAGCCCAAAACCCGCCCAAACTCAAACCCCGCCCCTGACACCCCCGCCCCCGCCGTCATCGGCCCCGCCTCCCACGTCATCGGTCCCGCCTCCCACGTCATCGGCCCCGCCTCCCACGTCACTAACCCCGCCCAAAAACGTCGCTAACCCCGCCCACCGCGGCCGAAAAAGCAGCCCAAAAAACCGCCCGAAGCCCAAAAAGCAGCCCAAAAAACTGCAACCCGCCGCGGGCAAAAATTTCCCGCGGCGGGTCGCGGAAAACCGCCCAATTGGGCGGTAAAACCGCCCACCTGGCAACACTGTGAGTGACATCACTAACTGTATTATTATTTGAATGTGTGCTGCTTCCTAAGTTCTTCACCTGCTCCAAGTCCTCTGTCTGTACATTGGGAGAGCAGTTTCCAGCACTCAAGACAGAAGAAAGCGGCCTATCTAAACCAGACACTGGGACCCACTTGGATCTGCTGGACCACTCCCCTCAACTTATATCAAACTGGGAGCTCCAAGTAACACCACCACCGCAATCCACCACTCTCATAGAAGGGAACTGCTGGATCAGGTCCACAGGCCTACCAGACATGGCCTCCAGCTCATACTGAGCGAAGTACCCCAGGGAGCACAGTGGGACTCTACATGAGAAGAACGTGCGACCCCCGAGACCATTATCAAAAGAGCTCAAAACACTCTCACACCACTTTTCCACACTTTCCCTTTACTGGATTGAGGAAAAACAGTGGGACTCCGAGCTCAGAGTGAACAGCAGTAGAAGCCGTTAACGAGGACCACAGAACAAACAACCGACCCATCCAGGCCGCCGACAAGGAAAAACAGCTCTCTGTACCCCAGCATCAACGCAGACCAACAATCAAGCATCTGCAGGGAGTGGAGGAGTGGCCTAGTGGTTATAGCACCGGTCTTGAAATCCAAAGGTGGCCGGTTCAAATCCCACTGCTGCTCCTTGTGATCTTGGGCAAGTCACTTAACGCTCCATTGCCTCAGGTACAAACTTAAGATTGTAAGCCCTCCTGGGACAGAGAAATATCCAGTGTACCTGAATGTAACTCACCTTGAGCTACTACTGAAAAAGATGTGAGCAAAATCCAAATAAAAAAAAAAAAAAAAAAAAAAAAAAAAATACGAAGAGGTAGGAGCTAACTGGAAATAATATAGCAACCACTGAATGTATATGACAACCAGAAGTCATCACCCCAAATTCGGCACTACCAACAACACAGAAGGCAGCAGGCAAACAAGGTAGACAAAACACTGCAGCCAGAGAAACAGATCAAATCTTTAACCTAAATAATGCTACAAGCAAAAAGAAAAGCAAAAAGTGCTGCAAACAAGGCAGGCAAGACACTGCAGTCAGAGAAACATATCTAATCTTTAAACTTAAACAGTACTGCAAACAAAAAAGGAGCCGGAGATTATCCTACCTCTCCCTAACCTCTGTCACAGACTGTAACCTGCCATAAATCAGAATTCATTAAAATATATATATATAAATGAATACAAAACTAATCCTAGGATTACACATCCTGGCCCTAGTACATACAATAGATGCCCTATCCCAAAAAGAACAGAATATCATCCCCATAATACACTCCCAACATAGGACGAACAGATTAAACTACTGTCATCAGATCGAAACCTGTTACGTTCCTCACCTGGCTCCAGGCCTGCGTGGCCGATTTGCCGGCGAATCACGGTTCAGCGGAGATGGCCATCTTGGGATGTGGTATCTCCAGGATAGGGCAGCCATCTTGGGATGGGCATCTCAGGTTGTGGCAGCCATCTTGGAGTGGGCAGCTGCAGGAAGGAAGCCCATATTTGGGCATTGGGCTTCTCTGCTGATGGGGGCAGCCATCTTGGATCAGCTGCACATGTTTAAGCCTAATTCCTACCCTATTTAAAGCCCTGCCTCCAGTCCTTCGTTGCTTCGGCTTCTGCTGCATAGAGGTCGTGGTCCACATCCGTGTTCCATGGTCGGCTATCTTGATTCCAGAGTTTCCTGTGTTCCAGACCTTGGCTTGTTTCTTGACCACGTGTTGTGCTGCTGCCTGCATTTGACCTTGGACTGTGTTTTGACTATTCTCAGCTACACCATTTACCTGGCTCTTGGACTGTGTCTGTTGCCCGCCTGTCAGGTCAGTGGTAGTGCAACCCCGCCGGTTCCAGAAGTCCTGGTGGCCGCCTGCCCCTGAGGGCTCAACTCTCGGGGAATGGCGGTCACTCCCCAGGTGAAGCTAGGGGTTGTCTGGCTGCCTGACCAAGTGCGGTGTCACTCCATCCTCGCCGTGCTCAGTCGGGGCACAAGGGCTCACATTTACCAGGTCATAACAAAACCAGACCTTACCATGGAAAATCATCATCACACAAACAAAAACAAGAGAAAAGAACCCATACACACCCAACACTTCGATCACACGTTGACTAATAAATATTCTATTAATACCCGCCTTAGACAAAATCTTTAAATGGATCCAAATAAGATATATAAACGCTAGATCAGTAATAAAGAAAACGGAAACCTTAACAGACTGGATTACTCAGGACAACCTAAACCTAATATTCATCAGTGAAACTTTGTATTCATAACCAAGATGACCCCATAATCCTTGACATCTGCCCTCCAGTATACAAAATCTACCATTGGACCAGAATAGGTAAAAGAGGAGGAGGCATAGCCCTAATTTACAAAGACAAATTCATTTCAGAATCCATTGCGGAATCAATTAATGCACAACTTGAAATTGCCGCAATCAGGTTACAAAACAAATCCCTCCCAGCTCTCCTGACTTGCATCATATTATATCGCCCACCAGGAAATTGGAAAGATGCCCAACCAACTCTCATGGACTTTATATATGCCTCGCAAATCCTACGTAATAACAATAGGAGATATAAACCTTCACCTAGAGGACATAACCTAAAATGACACACTAGAATGTAAAGAGTTCTTACAAATGTGGGACTTCCACTGGCCACAAGTCAACCCCACACTGGATCTATTAACATACAAACTATCCAGTGACCGAACCTTTTCAGTAATGGAACAGCAATGGAAAAGCGTACCTTGGTCTGACCACTTTAAATTAACTGTGACCTTATGCTGGAAGAAGAAAGGTCTTCCCCAAATGCATCAACAGGCCTTATATAAAACAAGAGGTAAAATAGACCCCAAAACATTTTGGCAAGAAATATGCGAAAACAACTGGGCACCAAAAATCGATTCAACTGACTTCTTCACTGTTTGGGACGAACGATGCAACGAAATCCTCAACAAAACAGCGCCCATACGTACAAAATCAGAACAAAAACGCAATAAAATACTCTGGTTTAACGAAGAACTAAAAATTCTAAAAACACAAACTAGAAAAAAACCCAACAATCACTAAAGGCCTAGAAAGAAAGTCAAACAAAATACAAATATAAAATAAGAAAATCCAAAAGAAACTTCTACAGAGAACAAACAGGCACAGATTACAAAGACAGAAAGAAATTATACAAACTAATAAACAACTTAACACCAAAACGGTAACTACATCGAATGCAAACCTCCCACATGCAGACAATCTTGACAAATACTTTGAAGAAAAAATTACCAATCTATGCAAGAAACTGCATCAGGGAAATATTAATCCAGAAACCTTCATAAACGAACTAGATCCGAACCCAAGGGAATACCCAGCAGACCGTATTTGGAATAACTTCACTCACCTAAGCACCGAAATAATAGTTCACGCACTCAGAAAATTCTCCTCCGCCCACTGCCAACTATACACCTGCTCCAACTACATAATGAAAAAAAACCCTTATCAACCCGTCACAGACCACCTTAATTATCTATTCAAAGAAGGCCTATTCCCACAGGACAGAGGAAATATCCTACTAACTCCCATCCCAAAAGACACCAAAAAAAAAGCAAGCAGAAGACACCTCAAATTATAGACTGATAGCGTCCATACCCCTAACAACCAAATTGACAGAAGGCATAGTTGCCAAACAACTAACAGAATATCTCACTGATTTCAACATACTGCACAAATCTCAATCTGGCTTCAGACCTCAGCACAGTATAGAAACAATACTAACCACACTCCTGACCAGATTCAAGCAGGAAATAGCAAGGAGTAAAAACATCCTCCTACTCCAATTTGACCTATCAAGCGCATTCGATATGGTCGACCACCACATACTACTGAGAATCCTCGACACGATAGGAATTACAGGAAAAGTACTCTCCTGGGTCAAGGGATTTCTGACATCCAGAACATACCAAGTCAAATCAAACTCCGATACATCTCCACCTTGGAAAGCGGAATGTGGAGTACCACAAGGATCACCGCTCTCACCTATATTATTCAACCTAACGATGACACCACTAGCTAAATCTCTATCCAAACAAGGCCTCAATCCATTTCTGTACGCAGATGACATCACCATCTATATTCCCTTCAAACAGAACCCCACAGAAATCACCAAGGAAATAATAAACAGCATGACCATCATGGAATCCTGGGCCTCGGCATTCAAGTTAAAACTCAGTAGAGATAAAACCCAATGTTTCTCGTCCCAATACAATAATGTTTCCCCCTCGGCAATTAATGCACAGGGTTCATCCCTCCCAATCTCAGACCACTTGAAAATTTTAGGCATAAAAATTGACTGTAACCCAAGGCTAGAAAGACAAGCTAAGAACACGACCAAGAAAATGTTTCAAACTATGTGGAAGCTCAAACGTATAAAACCTTACTTTCCCAGGGATTCATTCCACAACATGATCCAACCATGATGCTAACCCATGTAGACTACAAAGATCAAATCATAAGAAAACTACAGACAGCACAAAACATGGCTGCCAGACTCATCTTCGGAAAAACGCGCTTCGAAAGCACGAAACCCCTCCTAAGAAGCTTACATTGGCTTCCTATTAAGGCTCGCATAACATTCCACACAATAGTCCACAGAATCATCTACAGACTCGCACCAGATTACATGACGGAACTTATCGATCTACCAATAAGAAACGTGACGAGAACAGCAAGAACCTACCTAACCCTTCACTACCCCAATTGCAAAGGTATAAAATACAAATCTTCACATGCCACCAGCCTCTCATTTATAGGCACACAACTTTGGAACTCACTACCCAAAGACCTGAAACTCACAGAATTCAGAAAAAACCTGAAAGCACATCTTTTCAAGAGGTCTTTCCCCCCTGGATCTGCCTAATCCCACACCACCATACATCACGAAAAGTTCAGAAATGGAAAACAATAGTACCCTCTCTCACAATATGC
Source organism: Microcaecilia unicolor (assembly GCF_901765095.1). Taxonomy (NCBI): domain Eukaryota; kingdom Metazoa; phylum Chordata; class Amphibia; order Gymnophiona; family Siphonopidae; genus Microcaecilia; species Microcaecilia unicolor. The sequence continues at coordinate 194,663,456 of NC_044034.1, read as the reverse complement.
TAATATATCAACCTAAGCGTTTATTGTACTTCTGTATTATGTACTAGACTTCTACAAATCTAAATTTTGTAACCGCCTTTTTAGCAATATGTAAGCTACATTGAACCTGTCATACGGTGGGAAAATGTGGGATACAAATGCAATAAATAAATAAATATAACATTTATAGATTACTGTATATACTCAACCATAAGCCATGATTTTTGGGCCCAAAAATTGGGATCTCAGCTTATAGTTGAGTTAGAAGAAATTTCTGAACTGCCCCCTCTCCCCAGGGTGACTGGCACTTCTCTCTCGCTCCCCCCCCCCCCACGTTGAACACCAGGGAAGTGAAAGGAAGCAAGCTGGGTTGGTGTGGGGCCTTGACAAGACCTCTCAGCTCCCAAACCCTGAGAGAGCATTTGCTGGGAGGTCTTGGGCACGCGCAGATGCTCAAGGCCTCACAGCAACCCAGCTTGCTTTCACTTCTGTGTCAGTGGTGTATAACAGAGTTTTTGAAAATAATTTCTGACATGTTTTTTTTCTTCCACAATTCCACAGGGCTCAGCCCTTTCAGCCGCTTTATTCAATCTCTATCTCAATCCGATTTTTTGAATATTAGGTGGGCTTGGTGTTAGTTATACAATCTATGCTGAGGACTAGCAGTTTTTCTTGTTTCTGTACAGAATTCAGTGACTGACTTCTTCAGAATCCTGTTTGCTTGCTTAGTAACTGGTATTATGACTTGTCATCTTTATATTGTCTGCCATTTATCTGGAGAATCAAATCATGTACATTAGTGTATCACACATTGAATGGGGATGCTCCTCTATACCATTTGTACAGTTTTATGAACTGATAGACCTCTACAATCCACAGATGCAAATTTCTTCAGATTCTGGCAATGTGTGGCCTCGATTCATGCTTTTTCTTTAGTAGCCCCTGCTTAACGGAATATGCTGTCAGTAGAATTAAGATTAGAATGTTAAGATACAGTAATATTCCACAAACATCTGAAGGCTTTGTTTTTTAAGCAAGCTTATGGTTGATAGTTTTATAATGCTTCTCTACATTGACAACCTCCTCAGAATGTTGTATTGTCATGTATTTTTTAGTCTGCGCTTTGTTTTAATTTTATAGAATATTGATGTATGCACTTCTTTTTACACAATCTAATGTATGCATTGGTCTGTGCTTCCTTTTAGTGGTATATATGTATTCACTTATTATAACCCACTCAGAACTGTGGATACTGTGTGATATAAATACTTATATATGTAAGCCACATTAAGCCTGCAAATAGGTGGGAAAATGTGGGATACAAATACAACAAACAAACAAATATATATATAAGAGGATTTGCTTCATACCTTGGTCATCTCAAGCAGTACATTGGAGAGGAACTCACAGCAGACATCCTGCAAGATTTTCAGATATAAATCTTCCTCAGAGACCATTGGCCTGTTGTTCTCTGTGTCCAAATGCTCGGAGTTTACTGCTGGTTTCTTCCGACAGTCCTCCAGCTTCTGTAGGACTTGTATCAGGCTGCCAATCAAGGGACTATCTGTAGCACAGCACAGAAGGTAAAATTATGTATAATCATACCTGATAATTTTCTTTCCATTAATCATAGCTGATCAATCCATAGACTGGTGGGTTGTGTCCATCTACCAGCAGGTGGAGATAGAGAGCAAACTTTTGCCTCCCTATATGTGGTCATGTGCTGCCGGAAACTCCCCAGTATGTCGATATCAAAGCTCCATCCGCAGGACTCAGCACTTAGAGAATTACACCCACGAAGGGACACTCTGCCCAGCTCACCACCGCCGAAACGGGGGAGGGGAATTAACCCAGCTCATCCCCACACAAGTGGGGGAGGGGAATCCGTCCAGCTCATCCCCGCGGAGCGGGGGAGGGACACCACACCCGCCGATGCGGGGGGATCTGGCTTATCCTGCAACCGCAACCGCGGGAGGAGCTGACTGACCCTAACACCGCCGAAGCGGGAGGGGTACAAAGCTGCCCTACAGCCGCACGAAGCGGGAGGGAGTGCCGGCAGAATTTTAAGTCTCAATCCAGCCCCGTAAAACGGAGGGGAGAGGAATGCAGCAGCTCACTGTAACACAAACTCGTCTTAACTCTTGAAAAATCCAAGTGAAAAAACTTGAACACGAAGTCTTTCTGAAGTAACTGAAGACTAAACTTGAACCTGAAATGCAACCAGAATAAAACAGTACAGATATCTGGGAGGGGCTATGGATTGATCAGCTATGATTAATGGAAAGAAAATTATCAGGTATGATTATACATAATTTTACCTTCCATATCATCAAGCTGATCAATCCATAGACTGGTGGGATGTACCGAAGCAGTACTCACCCAGGGCGGGACATTGAAATCCCTGACCTCAACACTGAAGCTCCAAACCGGGCCTCCGCCCGTGCAGCCACAGTCAAACGGTAATGCTTGGAGAATGTATGAGCCGAAGCCCAAGTTGCCGCCTTGCATATCTCTTCCAAGGAGACGGATCCGGCCTCTGCCATCGAGGCCGCCTGAGCTCTCGTGGAGTGAGCCTTCAGCTGGATAGGCGGCACCTTCCCCGCGGCCACATAAGCCGCTGCAATGGCTTCCTTGACCCATCTTGCCACTGTAGGCTTAGCAGCCTGCAGACCTTTACGAGGACCTGGAAACAGGACAAACAGATGATCCGATTTCCGGAAATCATTGGTCACTTCCAAGTATCTGATGATGACTCGTCTCACATCCAGATATTTAAGAGCAGAGTACTCCTCTGGGTAGTCCTCCCTACGAAAGGAAGGGAGACAGAGCTGCTGATTCACATGGAAGCGAGAAACAATCTTGGGCAGAAAGGAAGGCACTGTGCGAATAGTCACTCCTGCCTCAGTGAACTGCAGAAAAGGCTCTCGACATGAGAGCGCCTGGAGCTCGGAAACTCTTCTGGCTGAAGTGATAGCCACCAAAAAGACTGCTTTCAACGTCAGGTCTTTCAGAGATGCCCTCGACAAGGGTTCAAAAGTCGGCTTCTGCAATGCTCTTAGCACCAGGTTGAGATTCCACGCAGGCACCACTGAGTGCAGAGGAGGGCGCAGGTGATTAACTCCCTTGAGAAAGCGCACCACATCTGGCTGTGAAGCCAGGGAAGCACCCTTCAGGCGGCCCCTGAAGCAAGCCAGAGCCGCTACCTGGACTTTAAGGGAACTGAGCGACAGGCCTTTCTCCAGACCTTCTTGCAGGAACGCCAACACTGAAGAAATTGGAGCAGTGAAGGGAGAAAGTGAGCCTGCTTCACACCACGCTGCAAAGATACGCCAAACCCTGGCGTAAGCAGTAGAAGTAGAGCGCTTCCTCGCTCTCAGCATAGTGGCGATGACCTTGTCTGAGAAGCCCTTCTTCCTCAGACGCTGCCGCTCAATAGCCAGGCCGTAAGACCAAAGGGGGAGGGATCCTCCATCACCACGGGACCCTGATGTAACAGGCCCTGCTCCACTGGCAGCCGCAGAGGATCGTCGACTGAGAGCCTGATCAAGTCCGCATACCAGGGACGCCTGGGCCAATCCGGACCCACCAGGATTACCCTGCCGGGATGCTTTGCCACCCGGTCTAGCACCCTGCCCAACATGGGCCAGGGCGGGAACACATAGAGAAGCTCTTGTGTCGGCCACTGTTGGAGAAGAGCATCTACTCCCAGGGATCGAGGGTCCCGTCCTCTGCTGAAAAAAGCGCGGCACTTGGCAATTGGCCGATGACGCCATCAGATCTAGGCTCGGCTGGCCCCAGCGCTTCGTGATGTCCAAGAACGCCTGAGCAGATAGCTGCCACTCTCCGGGCTCCAAGGTATGGCGACTGAGAAAGTCCGCCTTGACATTCATGACTCCGGCAATGTGGGCCGCTGAAAGCTGCTCCAGGTTCGCTTCCGCCCACTGGCAAAGATTCATAGCCTCCTTGGCTAGAGGGGCGCTCTTGGTACCTCCCTGGCGGTTGACATAGGCCACAGCCGTGGCATTGTCCGACAGGACCCGTACAGGCTTCAACACCAGTACCGGGATGAACTCCAAAAGCGCCAACCGAATGGCTCTGAGTTCCAGGAGGTTGATAGACCACTTTGCCTCTGCAGGAGACCAGAGCCCCTGCGCTGTCCTTCCCAAGCAGTGGGCTCCCCAGCCCGACAACGAGGCGTCCGTCGTGACGACAATCCACTCTGGGGTCACCAGAGGCATTCCCGCAGACAACTTGTCTGTCTGCATCCACCAGCTCAGCGCCTTGCGCACTGCTGGGTCCAAGGGAAGGCGCACAGCATAATCCTCCGACATCGGAGTCCAGCGCTGCAGCAAAGAGTGTTGAAGTGGTCTCATATGAGCCCTGGCCCAGGGCACAACTTCCATCGTGGCCGTCATAGAGCCCAACAGCTGCACATAGTCCCAAGCCCGAAGGGGAGAGGCTACTAGGAACTGGTCCACCTGAGCCTGAAGTTTGACAATCCGATTGTCTGGCAGGAACACTCTGCCCACTTGGGTGTCGAATCGAACTCCCAGGTACTCCAGGGACTGAGTCGGGCGCAGCTGGCTCTTCTCCCAGTTGATGATCCATCCCAGGGAGCTCAAAAGAGCAACTACCCGGTCCACAGCTTTGCCGCACTCTGCATAAGAGGGGGCTCGGATCAACCAGTCGTCCAGATAAGGATGGACTTGTACCCCTTCCTTTCGTAGGAAGGCCGCGATGACCACCATTACTTTGGAAAAGGTCCGCGGAGCAGTAGCCAACCCGAAAGGGAGGGCTCTGAACTGGAAGTGTCGTCCCAGGACTGCAAAACGCAGAAAGCGTTGATGAGGAGGCCAGATGGGAATATGTAGGTACGCTTCCTTGATGTCCAAGGATGCCAGGAACTCTCCTGCCTTCACTGCCGCTATAACAGAGCGGAGAGTCTCCATGCGAAAGTGCCGCACTTTCAAGGCCCGATTGACCCCTTTGAGGTCGAGGATAGGCCGGACAGAACCTCCTTTCTTTGGTACCACAAAGTAAATGGAGTAACGTCCCTTGCCAAGCTGACTTTCTGGCACCGGAACGACCGCGCCCAGGCGGATCAGATTGTCCAAGGTCTGCTGCACTGCCACAGCTTTGACCGGAGACTTGCAGGGAGAGAGTACAAACCCGTCTTTTAAGGGTCGGCAGAACTCTAGTTTGTAGCCGTCTCTGATGACTTCCAGCACCCACGCGTCTGAAGTTATTGCGGTCCACTCGCCCAGAAACGAGGACAGCCGTCCTCCAATCTGCACTGGGGCGTGGACCAAGACCCCGTCATTGGGTACGAGACCCTGGGGGAGGACCGGAGGGAGCACCTCCGGGACGGCGGTCTCTGCGAAAGGAATGCTGCTTGGGGGAGAAATTCCTCTTAAAGGAAGAGGGGGCAGAAAAACCCGACCTGCCCGGGTGGTACCGACGGGCTTCCTGAAACCGTCCTCTGGAGGTACCGGGACGAGCACTAGCCCGAGCCCTGACCTCTGGTAACTTCTTGCCCTTAGACGTGCCGAGATCGGTCACGATTTTGTCCAGCTCGACCCCAAAGAGCAGCTTGCCTTTAAAAGGCAATCTAGCCAGGCGGGATTTAGAGGCGTGGTCAGCAGACCAATGTTTCAGCCAAAGCCACCGCCGCGCAGAGACTGTCTGAGCCATGCCTTTAGCTGAGGCTCTCAAGACATCATACAGCAAGTCTGCCAAATAGGCTAAGCCCGATTCCAGGGCCGGCCAATCAGCCCTCAAGGAATGATCCGAGGGGGAAGCCCGCTGTACCATAGTCAGGCACGCCCTGGCCACATAGGAGCCGCAAACTGAGGCCTGCAAATTTAAAGCAGCCGCCTCAAAGGACGACCTTAAGGCCGCCTCCAATCTTCTGTCTTGGGCGTCCTTTAGGGCTGTGCCACCTTCCACCGGCAACACCGTTTTCTTAGTCACCGCAGTGATCAAAGAATCCACGGTAGGCCACAGATAGGCCTCACGTTCACTCACAGCCAAAGGATAGAGGCGGGACATAGCCCTAGCCACTTTAAGGCTCGCTTCTGGGACATCCCATTGAGCCGAGATTAAGGTGTGCATGGCATCATGCACGTGGAAGGTTCTAGGCGGGCGCTTCGTCCCCAGCATAATGGCAGAGCCAACAGGGGCTGAGGGAGAGACGTCCTCCGGAGAGGAAATCTTCAAAGTGTCCATGGCCTGTAACAACAGGTTGGGCAAATCCTCTGGGCTAAAAAGCCGCGCTGCAGAGGGGTCATCCGCTCCATCCGAGCGGGGATCCGTCTCCTCCAAGGAATCCGCAAAGGACCGTTGGGAGACCTCAGACACGCTGCCCTCATCTACATCGGAGGAGACAAATTCCTCCAAGGCCTGGGAATCAACCCGAGGGCGTTTACCTCTGGGAACCTCAACCTCTTTACCAGACGAGGGAGCAGGGGCAGCGTTGTGCATGAGGAAGGCCTGATGCAGCAGCAAAACAAACTCGGGGGAGATACCCCCCAAACTGTGCACTTCCGCAGCCTGGGCAACAGCCCTAGACGCACCCTCAACCGGCGCTCTCAATAGCGGGGGAGAGACATGCTGCGCATCCAAAATGGCGTCCGGCGCGAAACTCCGCGAAGGAGCCGCGCGGAAAGAACGGCTCTTAACTTTAGCCGCTTCTGTGCCGTCGCCCAAATTAAGGGCGTTCATGGCATTAATGTCTCCAACCTCAAGGGCGGCCCAAGAAGAAGCCGTCCGAGCCGCGTGGCCGGCCAAGATGGCGGAGGCGAGGAGCGGGGGATGGGCGTTTATGGCGGGAAAAACCGCCACGCCGGAGGAAGGACCGGGACATTCATCGGTCACGAAACCGTCACCCAACAAGGGCGAATCAGGCTTTAAGACCCCCGCATCCCCTCTAGAAGCGCTCAAGCGACCCGGGGAGCGACCCTTTGCGCCCTCGCCCTCCGACGCCATATGCCACGAGGAGAAGAATCGGGGAACCCCCTGCCCGCTATAAAAAGGTAAAAATTACCTGCTGTCCGCTCCGAGTTGTAACGACCTGGTGTCCCAGTGAGTAGCTGCAATAGACGCTTCAATAAACGTCGAGATAAACGCCTTTAAAGACGTTCAAAATTTTTTTTTTTTTTTTTTTTTAACGGAGCCAGCGGGAGGGGGGAGAAAAGGAGGGACCTGGCACCACCAGGTTTGCACTTGCTCAAAAGAGCCCTCAACCCCAGGCACTCAACAAAACCTAAAAATTAGGCTTGGAGGCCTAGCCAGAGCTGCTGCTGTGTGTGACCCAGGGGCGTATCTGCGTGGGGCCTCAGGGGCCTGGGCCCCCGCAGATTTTGCCCTGGCCCCCCCCTACCGCCATCAACCCTCCCCCGTGCCCGTTCTTACTTTTGCTGGCGGGGGACCCCAACCCCCGCCAGCCGAGGTCTGCTTCCACCTGCCGCTGCCTTCAAAACTTCTTCTTCAGCCGGCGGGGGACCCCAAACCCCCGCCAGCCGCCCCGCGCTGTTTAAAATTCATCTTCGGCCTCCGTGGCCGTGCTGCTGGGATAGGCGGCGCTGTTGAAATCCACTTCGGAGTCTGACGTCGTTGTACGTTGTACGTGCTGCGACGTCAGACTCCGAAGTGGATTTCAACAGCGCCGCCTATCCCAGCAGCACGGCCACGGAGGCCGAAGATGAATTTTAAACAGCGCGGGGCGGCTGGCGGGGGTTTGGGGTCCCCCGCGGCGCCGGCTGAAGAAGAAGGTTTGAAGGCAGCGGCAGGTGGAAGCAGACCTCGGCTGGCGGGGGTTGGGGTCCCCCGCCAGCAAAAGTAAGAACGGCAGCGGGGGAGGGTTGGCGGCGGGAGGGGGGTGGAGAGACTAAGTCATTGGTGGCGGTGGGGGCTCGGCGGCGGGGGGGGGGGGCGCTAAAATGTGCCCCCTCCCTCTGGCTCTGGCCCCCCCTACCGCCGGAGTCCAGATACGCCCCTGGTGTGACCACCACCTGCTGAGATAGAGAACATACTGGGGAGTTTCCGGCAGCACATGACCACATATAGGGAGGCAAAAGTTTGCTCTCTATCTCCACCTGCTGGTAGATGGACACAACCCACCAGTCTATGGATTGATCAGCTTGATGATATGGAAGCATAGCTTTAAAGTGCACAGATCAGCTTACAGCTCTCCTAGCTCAGGCACACTTTTAATAACAGCAGCAGCTTCAAAACATTGTTTCTTTTTTGTTTGTTTTGTTTTCATCTAACTGCTCTATAATTCTTATCTCTGAAATCTGAGAAAAATCAACAACCTATCAAAATCTGCAAGCCAAGTAGCTAGATAATGGTTTGCCTCCTTCAATAATATTAATAATTTTAATAACCAAAAGGCCTGTCCCCGTGGATACACCTGCATAAGAACAGAGCACTAGATAACTTTCCAGACACCAAAAACCTTTTCATTATAGGTTGGCCTATAATCTTCAGGATAGGCCAAAAGGGCTTCCCAAACCTGTCCTGGTGATCTCACAGTCAACTAGGTTTGCAGAATATCCACAATGAATATGTATAAGATAAACTTGCATGCAAATATATCTTAAGCATGCTCACTGCGAATATCCTAAACTCATTTAGCTGTAGGGTCACCAGGGCAGATCTGGGAAGCACTGACAGGAAAGCAGAACTTTACTGCCTTCTCTTAATGATGGCCAGCATTCTAGGAACAGTTCTCTGATAGACCCAAACAGATTAGCAGCTAGTCCCAAGGCTGAAGCAGCTGTATAGTGGTATTTTCACTCCTCACTGTGCTCTTATATTTCTAGTTGTGCTTTTCTTACATGGAGGTAAAACAAAAGGTCAGACTGGGATGGTTAGTGCTAAGAAATTGTACCGACACTTTCCCTACTGCTCAATGGCTGAGAAAAATAAAGAGCAATTCTAAGCCTATCCTGATACTGACCACAAAGAACATATGTGTTGCCATACTGGAACAGACCAAACGTCCATCAAGCCCAGCATCCTGTTTTCAACAGTGGCCAATCCACGTTACAAGTACCAGGCAAAATCCCAGAAATAAGCAATGGATTTTCCCCATCTAAATAATGGTTTATGGACTTTTCCTTTAGGAAGTTATCCAAACATAATTTTAAACCCTGCTAACTGCTTTTACCATATTCTCTGGCAACAAATTCCAGAGTTTAATTACACGCTGAGTGTAGTTCCAGCAGTTACAGCAATGGAGCCAGGAGAAACAAGTGAGTTCATGTGTGCCCTGAATAAGGAAGGTACAAATCAAGGTAAGGTTGGGCAGACTGGATGGACTGTGCAGGTCTTTTTCTGCCGTCATCTACTATGTTACTATGATCCAGGTCTCCACTGCTGCTCTCCTTCCTGTTTAGAAAGGAAGCACAGGAGGTAGGGAAAAATAGTCATAAAGACCAGGCACACATGCTCACGTGTCCACACACTGCTGTCCACCTATACGTTCTTTGTTATTACAACCGGAAAGAATAGAGAAGCAAGTGAAAACAGGGCTCCTTGATGGAATAGAAACCAGCACACATGAATAATTATTCTGTATTCAGTCTTGAGGGAACCGTGGACAGGAGAAACAGGGAGTATAGTGAGCAATAGTATGTGAAGAGAACAAGAGACAGACACAAAACCAACTAGCAACTCTTGCAGTGGGGAAGAAAGCAGAACATCTCCAAAACTGTAGAGTAAAAAATGAGTAGAATCACTTGCTCTGTTGAGGAGTGGGAATCATGAAAGAAATGCAATACATAAGAGATCCAAAGAATGCAGTGCTTCTTGTTAAAGAAAAGGTGCATTGAAAGGAAAGGAAAACTGAAATTATACTTGCTTTTCTCAATCCTTATGTAGTCCAGTTCTGCCTGTGAGGAAAACATGGCAGACATCACAGATAAAATCGAAGCCAACACTGTCTTCTGTTCCTGAATGATGATGGGTGGATCATCAGCCTGGCACAGCTCATTGCATATTAGGTCAGAGAGAAGATCCCATGTCTCCTCACCAGCCTCTGAAGAGTGCACTGGACGAAGAAAAGAAACTAAACAGGGACCTGTCATACTGACTATGTATGGTCTAAGGTGATTTACTGTCATGTAACATATATGAGTTCAACACAAGCCTTACCGATGGCCTGAATGCCTTTATCAACTGTGGTTAGAAGTTGCAGGATATGCATGTACACTTCAAGCCCTTCAGGGTTATCAGCACTGCACCCATAAAACAAAAAGACATAACTCACCTCATCATACTGTGTAAAGATTTGAACTGCAGCACCTCTCCTTTCTGCCCTGAAAAGCACCATTGGATGGTTTTCTGACGGTTGTTTTATGAATTTCAATGGATATATTTATGTGCCTACAAGCTAATTCTTGAACCACATTATCTTCTACACAGATCACATTGAAATTAATTAGGTAGATAACCTGCTTCAGCTTTGACACTTCTCTGTCAGCAATTCACAGTAATGTATGCAAAAATTTATTTATTTGGCATTAGCTCGAAGCAAGATGCATTCAGGTACAGTAGGTAGCAGATCTGAAACCACTATACAGTATTGTCTTCTCCAACTAAACAGAGGTTGGCGTTCACCAGTTCACAAGCTGAAAAGTGAGCATTCAGCTGATTTTTGAAGAAAGGAAAAGGTTGTTTTTTAAAAAGATTTTTAAGCATTCTTGGGATCCATTTCCAAAATAAAGCACATTAATAAGACCAACAATTTTAAGATAGAGTTGGGGTTGATTCACTTAAATTTGTTATTCACCAAGGAAAAGAAATAAATCATATCTTCTTCTATTAATAAAATGCAGCCCTAAGGTTCTGCATTACAGATATAAATCCTACTTTAAAAATTCACAGCCTTATTTACTAAGGGTGTTAACTGCCAAAATTAAAGCAAGGCAACTCTGTGTTAACTGTTGTGCTTAACCTCATTATTTTTGGGAGGGCTTTTGTGAAGACAAAAAATAAAATAAAAACAGCTACTACAACAAAAAATGCACAGCACAGCTAGATGTGGTGCTAAGTGCTCTGCATTACCAGCTGCTTTAACAATTAATGCACGATAACTACCTCCATGTTTTAAATATAAGATGCTGTTCCTAGCCATTCCCCATGCCAAAATAGTATTTCCAGATCTGCTGTTTAACCTGAGAATCACCACATACTGTTGCAGGGCATGGTAATTGCCACTCAGGCCCAGATGCATCAACCATACGTAAAAAAATCTAAAACGTAAAAGTCCTTACCGAAGTTGAAAACACGAAGAATGCAGTAAAAAAAAACAAGTCCCACATGTTTGGTTCGGGGAGCAGCGGCGACCTCGGGGTGGGGGGGGTGGGGGGGGCAAGGCCGTCCATACAGGATGCTCCTGACGAGCGCCTTTGCCCCCTCCCGATCCTCAGCTTCTTTGACATTTTTGGCATGCGCAGAGCAGCCAGCATAACGCTTGGCTGCTCTGCGCATGTTTTACAGGCAGATTTAACGACAGGGATTACACTTTCTAATACCGAACCAAACATGTGGGACTTGTTTTTTTACTGTATTCTTCGTGTTTTCAACTTCGGTAAGGACTTTTACGTTTTAGATTTTCTGGAAGTCAGCCACCAGCCAACCTGTTTAGATCCACAATTGATGGCAGCAAACTAAGGGGTCGATAATCAGCCAGCGGCATTCAGCATTTTGATGACCGCTGCCGGTGTTATTCTCAAATATTCAATGCTGGGCCCTGTACATGCTTTAGCACTGAATATCTGGTTTTGCTGAGACAGTTAACGCATAGCCCATTAAGTCCAATATAGAGCACTTATAGGAGAGACTTTTTTTTTTTATGTGGTAAACCTAGCTGGTTAAGTTCTGAATATTAGAACTTAACCAGCGAAGTACCGACTCTGCCCCCGGAATGCCCCTCAATTTTGAGTTCAGCTCGAACCGCTAATTTTCAGTAGCGATAACTGGTTAAGTGCCACTGAAAATGAGCAGATAGCCCCAAATAGGCAATTTAACCAGCCAGGAGCCATTTCTGGCCAGTTAAATTGTTTGAATGTCGACTCCTAAATGAATTGGGGGCCCTTTTACTAAGCTGTGTAGTGTCCAACACGCGTCAATTTGGAACTACCGTCCAGCTATCGCATGGCCCGGACGGTAATTTCACTTTGTCCACACGCCCACTACGCGCTCTGGAAAATTTCTGGCATGCAGCGCTAACAGGGCAGTAATCGGCATTGTATGCGTGCTGACAATTACCACCCGGTTAACATGCGAGATCTCACCACTAAGTGAATGGGTGGCAGTAAGGTCTCAGGACCAAAATGAACGCGTGCCAATTTTCGACGCACATCCATTTTTGGCCAAAAATTTAAAAAGGCCTTTTATGCAGGTGCGCTGAAAATTGAATCTGTGTGCATCCAATACACGAGTCTACACCAGCACAGGCCACTTTTCGGCGCACCTTACTATGCTTATTGTTTAAATCAGCTAATATTTTGAGTCACATGGCATTTTTTAACGGACCCTCTCTCTAAATCATGTCACACATTATTCATTTCATTATGCATTAGACCCTTCTCTCCTGACATCATCTCCATTTGGGGAAGAATGAAAAAAAAAATACCCATGTCATGGTCGTAGCTCAAATCAAAGACAAGAAACAAAACTGCTTGACCCCACTTCAGTCAGCACTCTGCTTCATTTATAAGTACTCTACCTGAATGCAACTTGCCTTGAGCTACCAAGGAAAAAGACATGAGCCAAATAAACAAGGGGAAAGGATAAGGATACAAAAAACATAGATGTTTATATTCCACCGCCAAAACCATCTTTCTGCATAGAAAGAAACAAGACTGGCATACAGCATTTAGGGAAATCTCATATGTTGAAATCTGCAGAAACGTTAGTAAAAAGTTCTAGAAACTAAGGGGTAGATTCAATAAAGAGCGCTAAAATTAAGGGCTGGAATGATGTATATTAAGCATGATGGCAGTTATGTGAAAAATTACCATTTCAGATTATTAGAGTAAGTCCGCAGTTTTGCGCCTAACTAGAGGTGTGAGCATTTACGCCATTCAAAAGCTGGTTAAGCGCTGACACCTGTCAGCAGTTAGATGTGTTAAACACCAAGTATTTTATAACATGCACACAGAACACCTAGGCATGCCCCTAATCTGTCCATAGCTCTCCCACATCCTCACATCTCTAAGAAGTTGAGCACAATAGATTTAGCACGCTTAACTTCTAGAATAACGACTAAGGGCAGTTGGGCACACAACTGCTGATACCAATTAGCATCAATTAAAGCCAATAACTGAACTCCAAATAACACCCAATTATTCAAGTTTTGAACAACTGACCTTATTCTATAAATTGCATGCGCAACTTCAGATTGACCATTTCCTTGTTGACCTGTAGATAACAGGCCTGCGTGTGAATGGTGGCATTGCTATGGCCTGTAAATTGGCTGCTTCTTTGTGCACAAACTTTTTACCGTCAGGATTTTACATTAACTTTCAAAGGGAAAGCTTTTCTAGAACAAGGCAAGTAACAGGCAGTGATAAAATGAAGCACGTGTACCGGACTTGTTTGGCTGCTTCTAAAATAGAAGGGACAAGCTCCAAAGCTGAAGTTTTCTCATTTTCACCACCACTACTGAGCTGTCCATCCGACTCCTGGCCACCACCTTCAATCCAAGCTAGTATGAGATCTTCATCCAGATCAAAGAGTTTGTCCACCACCTCTGCTACTTTCACCAGCAATTCAACTGCAAAGGGGAAAAAATACAGCATACAGCCAACTCCGTAATTGGTGTACTGCAAGAAGCGTCCACCTTCCTGTCAGGGGGAATGGTACAGAAATACTCAACGCATGTAGCAATACCTACTCTGGTATAAATTCATGTGACTGCACAGTCTTGACTCTCATACATCAAGTATTCTCACCTAATCAACAGTCTGTGGTGTGATCTTTCACATTCCTGTCAATGTGGTTGTTTCTGGGAGAGGAGTAGGGATGGGTGAATGTGTCTGTGTTTTAACAAACACTACTAGGACAAAAGGCCCAAATAAATTCCAAGCAAGTGGCTCTTTCAAACACTACCTGTAGTTAAACTCTAGACAGTCTTCTATGTATAGCCATGCTAAACACCAGGAGCTAGAAAGAGAACAAGAAATAAGCAGCACTGACTATTATTTTATTATTATTATTAGCATTTGTATAGCGCTACCAGACGCACGCAGCGCTGAACACGACACAAAGAGACAGTCCCTGGTCAAAAGAGCTTACAATCTAAATAATACAGACAGACAAGACAGTTACGGGTGAGGGAAGTAATGGGTGAGAAGGAAGGAAGGGACAATTGAATAGTGGCTAGGAGCTAAAAGCAGCAGTGAAAAGGTGGGTTTTCAGCACAGATTTGAAAACAGGTAGAAATGGAGCTAGACGTATAGGTCCAGAAAGTCTAATCCAGGCATAAGGTGCCGCGAGAGAAAAGGAACGAAGCCTGGAGTTAGCAGTGGAGGAGAAGGGGGACGACAAGAGAGATTTGTCCAGTGAGCGGAGTTCACGGGGAGGAATATAGGAAGAGATGGTAGTGGAGAGGTAATGGGGGGCAACAGAATGGATGCATTTAAAGGTCAGTAAGAGAAGTTTGAACTGTATGCGGAAGCGGGCAGGGAGCTAGTGAAGTGACTTGAGGAGTGGGCTAGTGTGGGTATAATGGTTCTGGTGGAAAATAAGACGTGCCGCAGAATTTTGAATAGATTGGAGAGGAGAGAGATGGCTGAGTGGAAGACCAGTGAGAAGTAAATTGCAATAGTCCAAGCGAGAGTTGACAAGCGTGTGGATAAGGGTTCTGGTAGCGTATTCAGAGAGGAAGGGGCTAACTTTGCTAATGTTGTAGATAAAGAAACGACAGGTTTTGGCGATCTGTTGAATACGTGCAGAGAAGGAGACAGAGGAATCAAAGATGACTCCAAAGTTACGAGCCGAGGAGACAAGGAGGATGTGAGAGCCATTAACAGAGACAGAGAAAGGGGGAAGAGAGAAGGTGGGTTTAGGGGGAAAAACGATTAGTTCAGTTTTGGTCATGTTTAGCTTTAGATGGCATTGAGACATCCAAGCGGCAATGTCGGACAGGCAGGTTGAGATTTTGTCCTGGATTGAGGTTGAGATCTCAGGGGTGGAGATGTAGATCTGAGAGTCATCAGCGTAAAGATGGTTCTGAAAGCCATGGGATGAAATCAGGGCACCAAGGGAAGAGGTATAGATGGAGAAAAGGAGGGGTCCAAGGACAGAACCTTGAAGCACACCAACAGAAAACGGGATGGAAGTTGAAGAGGATCCACCAGAGTGAACACTGAAAGAACGAAGTGAGAGGTAAGAGGAGAACCAGGAAAGAACAGGGCCCTGGAATCCAAGCGAGGACAGCATATCTAGAAGTATAGTGTGGTCAACAGTGTTGAAAGCAGCAGATAGGTCAAGAAGGATAACGATAGAATTGAGTCCCCTGGATTTAGCCAGTAGCAGGTCATTAGAGACCTTGGTAAGTGCAGTTTCAGTAGAGTGAAGAGGGCGAAAACCAGATTGGAGTGGGTCAAGAATAGGTTGTGAAGAAAGAAAGTCAAGACAACAGCGGTGAACGACACGTTCAAGTAATTTGGAGAGGAAAGGGAGAGGCGATAGTTGGAGGGACAGGTAGGGTCAAGTGAGGGGTTTTTTTTAGGAGTGGAGTGACAACAGCATGTTTGAAGGCCATAGGAACAGTTGCAGTGGAGAGAGAAAGATTAAGAATGTGACAGATGAGTGGGATGATAGTAGGAGAGATAGTGTTAAGTAGATAAGTGGGGATGGGGGTCAGAGAAACAGGTAGTATATTTAGAGGAGGAAAGAAGAAGGGCAGTTTCTCCAGCAGAAACTTCTGAGGAGGAGGAAAAAGAAGGAGAAGGAGAGTAGGGCGTGAGGACTAAGGGAGAGAGAGGTGGGGAGGGTTTGGATGAAAATTCAAGGTTAATCTTACGGATTTTATCATGGAAGTGCTCAGCTAGGGTCTGAGGAGAACGAGATGGGGGGAATTGGGGACGGAGGTACCTTGAGAAGAGAGTTCAGTGTGGCGAAGAGAAGTCGAGGGTTGGAGCCAAGGGAATTTGTCAATTGGTTCTAGCTATGTCAATAGCTAGAACCAATTCCAGCACGGACTCCATTTGCTTAGATAACTGGAGACAGACAATGTGCAATAGACTGTAGCTCTCATCATCTGTTACTGATCACTTCTATAGTGCTACCACCGCCCTTATGAATGGCCTCCTTCAGATGCAGTGCCTACTCCAAAAATGTTGGTCTTACAGAGAATTTCAGAAATTCTAGAATCCACATTATGGGCTCTGACCTACATTTTGAATGGGTTCTAAGTCACCAGGTCAGTATTTTGGGCACTGTATATTTTAAATTAGAAAAGGCTACTGTTTCTCAAGGACAGATGATCCAGCACTGCTCTTCAGGAATGTTTGTTTCAGGTTTCTAGTCTCCAATCCAACATCTGAAGACACTTCCTTTCAGGAAATTCATATAATATTCACTGAGCTGCTGAACCACTTTCAGTGGACTGCTGTACTGGCTCCTCACTCAGAGGACTGCTAGAGAAAAAAAAAAAAAGAAAGTATCCAAGAACCCTCTATGCCTTTGATGTGGGAACCAACCGTTAGGGTTTCTGTTCCTCTTATATCAGAAAAGGAACAATCTATCGGGGTCTAAAAGTGCTCCCAGGTTCTCTGTCAGACACTCTATCCTCAAAGGATCTTGTTTAAGAAGCCTGTCCCCTACTAGATGATCTTCACAGAAACCAAAACAAGGGATCTGCCTCGATGTTAGTACAGCAGCTTTTGACACTGTGGATCATGACATCATGCTAGCATGACTGACAGAAAACAGGTATCAATGGAACAGCACTTGCCTGGTTCAGATCCTATCAGACAGGCAACAATCCATAACGTCTGGCAGCAACTCATCACCACCATGGACACTGACCTGTGGGGTACCACAAGGATCGATGCCGTCACCTATTCTGTTCAATATCTACCTCAAGCCACTAGCTGAGCTGATTCGGTCAATGGACACTCAGTTCTACATCTATGCGGATGATGTGCAGCTACTCATATCCATTGAACCTGACTTACCTATAGCCTTGAACAAACTGATTACCTAACATCGATTCAAGAATGGGCTAAACACAACAAACTTTGCCTGAACCTAAGTAAAACCAAGCTTGTCTGGGTCCCTAACACAAGTGGATACATACCAGACATCAAAATCCCTTTTGGAAAGTATGAACTCCCCCTCAAATCACAAGTCAGGAACTTTGGAATACAGTTAAATTCAACACTTCTCTGATTCCCCAAATCCAAGCAACCTTCAAGAGCTGCTTCTACTATATGCAACAGCTACGCTGTCTCTCCTTACATCCAGAAGGTAAACCTTATCCTAGTTGTGCATGCCATGATAACATCAAGACTGGATTACTGCAATGCACTATACAATGGTCTGACTACAAAGGGCCTACTACTACTACTACTATTTAGCATTTCTATAGCGCTACAAGGCATACGCAGCGCTGCACAAACATAGAAGAAAGACAGTCCCTGCTCAAAGAGCTTACAATCTAATAGATTGTAAGCTCTGCACCAGCTTCAGTTGATTCAGATTCAGAATGCAGCACCAAGACTCATGACTGTCACTAACCACACCCTCTCCAAAAGACATTACACGATGTGATACCCACAAGCGAGCCTTCTCCGGAGTAGCCCCCACACTCTGGAATGCACTGCCTCAAAGGCTCCGCTTAACACAAGACTTCTCTACTTCAGGAAGCGGGTGAAAGCTTGGCTCTTCAATGGATGAAGTAACTAACTTGTTAGTCTCACTCACACACAAGGAGTGACTCGGGCTACACACACTGCAGCTGGACATGTTTATCCACTCCTATCCTAGCTGAGATAATAGGTCACATCAAACACACACCAACAAAGAAATGACAACTAACAAAAAAACCACACAATACTAAACACTGAAGCCCCATACCAAAAAATCCAAGTGGGTTACATCAACGCCAGATCCGTCGTTAACAAATCAACAACAATAACTGACTGGATCATATCAGAAAACCTGGACCTGATCTTCATCAACGAAACCTGGATCCATGATCAAAAGGACCCCATAATCCTTGACCTATGCCCTCCAGGTTACAAAATCGCTCACTGGACCAGAAAGGAAAAGAGAGGCGGAGGCATAGCACTAATCCATCGATCCCACTTCATAACTGAAACCACTGCCGAGTCAATAACAACCCAACTGGAAATAGCCTCAATCAGAATTCATAGTAAATCCTTGCTTGACCACTTGAACTGTATCCTGTTCTACAGACCACCAGTCAACTGGAAGGAAAGCCAGTCAACTTTCATGGGCTTTGTCTCACACACTTGTGTAACCAACTCAAACATATTGCTACTACGAGACATTAATCTCCACCTAGAAGATCCAAACTCAGCTAAACGCACGAGAATGCAAGGAATTCCTCCACCTACGGGATCTAAAATGGCCACACACACAAGCAACCCACTTCAAAGGGCACACACTTGACCTCATCTCACACAAATTGTCCACAGACCAAAACTTAATAACAGCTGATACTAAATGGTCTGAAACACCATGGACCGACCACTACAAACTCAAACCTATCCCTAAACTGGCGGAAGAAGAGCTCATACCAACTTCAAGAACAAACAACTTACAGCACATGAGGTCAAACAGACCCGAAATATTCTGGCAAAAAATATACAATAGCGAATGGACGACAAAAACGAACTCCATACACTACCTCTTCCAACTGGGACAAAAGATGCATAAACATCCTAGACAAACAAGCACCAATACAAACAAGAACATCACGAAGACATACCTCGATACCATGGTTCAATGACGAACTGAAAAAACTAAAAACACAATCCAGGAAACTCGAGAGAGCATGGAAAAAAATAAAAGACAAAACAACACACTCAATGCCTGGAAACAACTACAAAGAAAATACAAATATGCAACAAGACAGGCCAAACGGTCATACTACAGAACCAAAATAGGACCAGACTACAAGACACAAAGAAACCTATACCAACTCAAACAAATTACTAGATACCACCCCCCGGTCACCATGAACAACACAGACATCCCATCCGCAGACAAACTTGCCAAATATTTCAATGAAAAAATTGTAAACCTACATAAACTCCTCTTGACAATACTGATATTGAAAATTTCATCACGGTCTGGACCCAACCCCAGGAGAATACCCAGCGGACCGAACCTGGTCAAACTTCAACCCCTCACCACTGAAACAGTCACCCAGGCGATTCATAAGTTCTCCATCACTAACTGCAAATTGGATACGTGACCCAGCTACATAATAAAATCCGTGCCCGACCGCGTCATAGCAAACCTCACATCCCACCCCTAAACTACTTACTCCAACATGGTCTCTTCCCAAAGGAAAATGGCAACATCCTACTCACCTCAATTCGTAAAGACACCAAGAAAAAGACAAGCAAACTCACCAACTACCGCACCATAGCATCTATCTGCTAGCAGTCAAACTGACGGCAAGCATGGTAACCAAGCAACTTGATGATTACATAAATAAATTCTCAATCCTACAGCATCACCAATCAGGATTCGCCCCCTCCATAGCATTAAGACAGTACTCATGACACTCTTGGCCAAATTCAAAACAGGAAATTAGCAACAGGTAAAAGCATACTCCTCCTTCAATTTGACATGGTAAAACCATACATACTACTAGACTCCTAGACTACTTCGGTATTGTGGAACATACTTAGCTGGATCAAGGGTTTCCTAACCATCAGAACATACCAAGTGAAATCACACTCAAACATTTCTTCACCACGGAAAGCTGACTGCGGAGTACCCCAAAGATCACCATCACGACCCCTCTTCACCTAATGATGACACCACTAGCCAAGTCCTTATCCAATAATGGCCTTCACTCATCATCTCTGCAGATGACATCACAATATATATATACACACCATACAAAAATACGACCGCCAGAATCACCACCGAAATCTAACTCAGTCTAAACATCATGGGCAAACCGCATTTCACTAAAACTCATACAGATAAAACACTGCCTCATCCTCTCATCCCAATACAACATGTACAAAATCCCACACTATAAGCACCTCCAGACTACACCCTCCCTATTGCAGAGAGCCTGAAAATCTTCGGCGTCACTATCGACCAAAACCTTACACTTGAGAGCCAAGTTAAATCTACAACTAAGAAAATGTTCAACGCAATGTGGAAACTCAAACGCGTGAAACCTTTCTTCCCGAGGGAAATATTTCGCAGCATGATACAATCAATGGTACTAAGCCATGCAGATTACTGCAATGGAATCTACGCAGGATGCAAAGAAGAACTCAAAGAAACTTCAGACCACTCAAAATACAGCAGCCACGCTTATATTTGGCAAAGCACGATTTGAAAGCGCCAAACCACTCAGAGAAAAACTACACTGGCTACCAATCAAAGAACGTATTGCTTTCAAAATTTGCACCTTGGTCCACAAAATCATCTATGGCACAGCCCCAGGATACATGACAGACATCATAGACCTACCAATGAGAAACACAATCAGATCAACACGAACATACCTCAACCTCCACTACCCAAGCTACAAAGGACTCAAATACAAATCAACCTATGCATCCAGCTTCTCCTACATAAGCACACAAAAGTGGAACGCATTACCAAAAGCCATGAAAACCATGTACGACCACCTGAACTTCCAGAAAGCACTAAAAACCAACCTGTTCAAAAATGCATACCCATCCGACCTAACCTAAATGCCTAAACCTCGCAACACAACGAAACCAAAAACTCTTCCCCTCTACGATTCTCCAATGTGCCTATACCGGAAATGGCGACTGCCTCTACAGTATTATGTAAGCCACACTGAGTCTGCAAATAGGTGGGAAAATGTGGAATACAAATGCAACAAATCCTATAATTTTCACCTCCAACAGGATGTGCTTGGGACCGTGCCTGCCGGAAGTGGTCTGCTAGGCAGGCACGCACTGACCTCAGTGACATCAGTGACAGACAATTTGGCAAAGCAAAACAATCTGAGTGCTGGCCATTAGGACACAGGGTTGATAGGAGAGTTTTAAAAGACTGAAGGAACCGAAAGTGTTAAATGGGGGGAGGGGGGAAGTTCTGAACATTTGGGAAAGGAAAACAATCTGAATGCTGGCCATTAGGACACAGGGTTGATAGGAGAGTTTTAAAAGACTGAAGGAAACTAAAGTGTTAAACTGGAGAAGGGTGGGGAGTTGTGAATGACTGAAAGACATGCAAATTTGGGACAGGAAAACAATCTCAATGCTGGCCATTAGCACGCAGGGTACATAGGAGAGTTTTAACAAACTGAAGAAAACTGAAGGAACCAAAAGTGTTCGGGAGGAACACAATCTGAATGCCGGGCATTTGTACACAGGGTAGATAGGACACTTTTTTTTAAAAATGAAGGCCGTGAAAGTATTACATCTTGGGGGAGGGGTGAGGAGGAAAGCAGTGGGGTATCAGGATACTGGGCGATAGGGCCACGGGGGTACATAGACTTTTGAAAGCCTTAAGGAACCCAAAGTGTGGGAAGGAGGAGGAAAAGGAGGGGAGGGGTCAGGGGCATTAGGAACAGGGGAGGGGACCCTGTCACACACTCTCATTCTCACACACACACTGTCACACAGACAGTCTCACTCTGTCACACACCCGCACATTCACTCTGGCTCTCTCAAACATACAAACTCCCAGGAAAACCTTGCTAGCGCCCGTTTCATTCGTTCCAGAAACGGGCCTTTTTTACTAGTAAATAAATAAATACAATTTAACCATCTCTCTGACCTCATGTGCAACTTTCTTCAAATTAGTCACCTTACTTTCTAACTATTTTTACTCTCGTACATAAGTATTGCCATACTGGGAAAGATCAAAGGTCCATCAAGCCCAGCATCCTGTTTCCAACAGTGGCCAATCCAGATCACAAATACTTGGCAAGATCCCAAAAAAGTACAAAACATTTTATACTGCTTATCCCAGAAATAGTGGATTTTCCCCAAGTCCATTTAATAACGGTCTATGGACTTTTCCTTTAGGAAGCCATCCAAACCTTTTTTAAACTCCGCTAAGCTAACCGCTGTATATGCCTTCCTATGCTTGGCCTGTTCCTAAGGGCTAGGCCTAAGGCCTGTATTTTGCTCAGTTTGGTTCTCACAGGAGCTGAGAACAGACACTTCAGGGAGACACATTTTGCTGACTTTGCTGGAGCAGAGACTAGGCTTTTCATATAAACTGGATATAATGATGTAACCTTGGCAGTTGCTAACAGACTGAGGACACAGTGAAACCTACCAGTATGTTGAAATTTGTGGAGAGAGACAGAGAGAGGACACAAGGGTACGCAGAACAGATAACCAACTAGCCAATGGCTATTTATTTATTTATTGTATTTATACCCCGCTCTTTCCCGCTCGATAAGTTCAGGGCGGCTTACAAATTATGGGTTACAGAGTATTACAGAAATAACACATTTGAAGGCTAGAAGGGTTATGGTGTGATTTTATAGTGTAGGACAAAAGGAAGAGATAGAGGAGGAGGAATAGAGGTATAGGTGCTGTTAGTGGTGTGGATTAGGTTCGTAAATTAAGTCGGGTCGTTTGGATAGGCAGGTTTTCAGCAGCTTTCGGAAGGGTAGATGTTCGTTGGTTGTTCGGATGAATCTTGGTATGGCATTCCAGAGTTGGCTACCTATAACGGAGAAGTTGGATGCGTAGTAGGTTTTGTATTTGAGACCTTTGCACGTGGGAAGATGAAAGTTGAGATATGTTCGAGAAGAGTTGGACCCGTTCCTGGCTTGAACGTCGATCAGATTGTTCATGTAGCTTGGAGATTCTCTGTGGATGATCTTGTGGATCAGTGTGTGAACTTTGAAGTTTATTTGTTCTTTGATGGGGAGCCAGTGGAGTTTTTCACGGAGTGGTGTTGCGCATTCAAATCGTGATTTACCAAAAATGAGTCTGGCAGCCGTGTTTTGGGCGGTTTGGAGTTTTTTCAGGATTTGGGCTTCACATCCAATGAAGATGCTGTTGCACTAGTCAGCGTGGGTGAGTACAGTGGATTGTACCAGATTGCGGAATGTTTTTGTGGGGAGGAATGGTTTCACTCTTTTCAGTACCCACATCATGTTGAACATCTTCTTCGTAATGGTTTTTGAATGAGTTTCTAGAGTTAGGTGGTTGTCTAAAGTTACTCCTAGGATTTTTAGATTGTCGGATATTGGGATTGTGACGTCGGGGGTGGTCAGGGTATTTGGGAGTAGAGTGTTGTGATGAGAGGATTAAGCATTGAGTTTTTTCTTTATTCATTTTCATCTTGAAAGCATTAGCCCAGGAGGCTAGGATGTTCATGCCAGTGATTATTTTATCTTCTGCTAGGTTGGATTGGAAAGGGATGAAAATGGTGATGTCATCTGCGTAGATGAAGGGGTTTAGACCAGATTTGGATAGGGATTTGGCCAGAGGAATCATCATAAGATTGAAGAGGATCGGGGATAGAGGCGATCCTTGGGGAACTCCGTATTTTGATGACCACGCAGACGAGATTGATGTGGTTGATTTGACTTGGTAGAATCTGGTGGTGATGAAACTTTTTATCCATTTAATGATGTTGCCGCCGACCCCTAGTTTGTCCAGTAGTTTTGTAAGAATATTGTGGTTTACCATGTCAAATGTGCTGGATAGGTCAAACTGCAGAAGTATGTTGTTTCCAATTGAAATTTCTTGTTTGAACTTGGATATTAGGGTAAGAAGTACTGTTTCTGTGCTGTGTGCAGGTCGAAAACCCGATTGTGAATCATGTAGTATGGAGAATTTTTGTATAAATTCATTGAGTTGGGAGGTCACTCTATTTTCCATTAGTTTGGTCCGAAGAGGGATGGAGGCCACAGGTCGGTAATTAGTGATGTTTGCTGATTTCTTGGGGTTTTTTGGTATTGGTGTCAATAGAATATTGCCGTGTTTGGAGGGGAAGGAGCCTTGTTGAAGTAGGAAATTTAGATGGGTGGTGAGGTCTGTAATGAATTGTGCTGGGGCATTTTTCATCAGGTAATTGGGGCATGGGTCCAGGTGGCAGTGAGACTTGGAGAGTTTGGATACTGCTGTGGAAATTTCTTCAGTGCTGAGGAGCGTGAAGTTTGTCCAGGAGCGGTCTGCCGGGATCTCTTCTGAGTCGGGGTCCAGTTCGTCAAGGGAAGTATCGATGCTGGCGTCGTCTTGGGGAATTGTGTTGCATAGCTTAATGATTTTGTCGTTAAAATATTTGGCCAGCTGGTCGGCAGATGGACAATTTGAGGGTGAAGTTGTTACTGGATTCGTGTTAAAGAAACAATACCAACTCATAAAGAACCTCCTTATGTCTGTTCCGGTGAATGTGATTTGCTTAGTGTAGTATGTTCTTTTGGCTCGTTTAATGGCATTCTTGTATTTCTTTTGTGTTTGTTTCCAAGCATTCAGGGTGAGATCGTCTTTTGATTTGCTCCAAGTTTTTTCTAGCTTCCTGGTTTGTGTCTTTAGGTTTTTTTAGTTCATCATTGAACCATGGTGAGGGTTTTTTTTGTGTGTGTAGAGTTTTGGAGTGTAGTGGGGCGATTTCATCCAGAATAAGTTTGCATCTATTGTCCCATTCTGTGAGGAAGTGGTTTGAGTTTGGATCTATTGACCAGTTGTTGTCATAGATTTTTTGCCAGAAAGTTTCCTTGTCGATTTGTCAACTGGTGTTAACTGTTATGGGGTCAGGTGGTTTGGGTTGGTCTTTTTTCCGCCATTGTATGGATAGTGTTGCTTTGTGATGGTCGGACCAGGGGGAAGCTGCCCAGCGAATGTCTGATAAGAGGAAGTTTTGTTCTGTGGAGTTTGTGGGCGATGATGTCGAGTGTATGTCCTTTAATGTGGGTTGGTTGTGTTGGAGGAAGGTTGAAGACACAAAGTTGGAGGAAGTCATTACATTCCCGAGTGTGGGCAGAGTTGGAGTCTTCTAAGTGGAGGTTTAGGTCTCCTATTAATAATATATTGGAGTTGTTAACGCATGCGTTTGATATGAAGTCCATGAATGTGGTTTGGTTGTGGTTCCAGTTGTTTGGGGGGGGGGGGGGGGGGGGGGGGGGTCTGTAAAACAGTATGCAGGTTAGGTGGTCAGATAGTGTGGGGCTGTGTAGTTTTATCGAGGCCATTTCAAATTTCTACAGAGAAGTTGGATCTGTAGATGAGTGCGATTCCTCCTCCTCTTTTGTCTTTCCTAGGCCAGTGTGATATTTTGTAGCTCGGAGGACATAGTTTGTTTATGATAGATCCTGAGTTACAGATCCAGGTTTCTGTGATGAAGAGTAGGTTGAGGTTTTCTGAGGTGATCCAATCTGTGATGATTTTGCTTTTGTTTACTACTGATCTAGCATTGATATAACCTATTCGGACAAATAGATGTGGGTCAGTAGTATGGAGTGTTGGGTGGATTTTGCTACCGACTTTGCACGTGAACTCCCATCAGGAGAGACTGATAGAATACATGACCAATCCATATATGGTATAAGGCTACCTAATGGTTCTGGTTCATGGGAAATCGCATGATTTCTGGGAAAACGTAAACTTGTAACAGTGTATATGTGATGTCCGGGGCAGTATTAGCTGAGCAGACCTTGTCTTTCAGGATGTGCACTGTTGATTGGCAACCTGCTCCAGGGAGAGAACTATTTTGTATTTTTGGCTCTGTGAGATACTAATAAAGGTAATTTACTGGCTGCACCTAATGGAATCTAAGTTCTCTTTCTTATTATTATTTTTCCAGCTGTTGGGGCTGTAGTGCTTTCTCTCCCTGTGGGGGCTAAGGGATAGAAATGCACACAGCCTTTACCACATTCTCTGGCAATGAATTCCAGAGTTTAATTACACGTTGAGTGAAGAAACATTTTCTTTGATTCATTTTAAATTTACTACATTGTAGCTTCATCGCATGCCCCCTAGTCCTAGTATTTTTGGAAAGCGTGAACAGACGCTTCACATCTACCCGTTCAACTCCACTCATTATTTTATACACCTCTATCATATCTCCCCTCAGCCGCCTTTTCTCCAAGCTGAAGAGCCCTAGCCGCTTTAGCCTTTCCTCATAGGGAAGTCGTCCCATCCCCTTTATCATTTTCGTCGCCCTTCTCTGCACCTTTTCTAATTCCACTATATCTTTTTTGAGATACGGCGACCAGAATTGAACACAATATTCGAGGTGCAGTCGCACCACGGAGCGATACAAATGCATTACAACATCCTCATTTTTGTTTTCCATTCCTTTCCTAATAACATTCTATTTGCTTTCTTAGCCGCAGCAGCACACGGAGCAGAAGGTTTTCAACCGTATCATCAACGACATACACCAAGATCCCTTTCTTGGTCCGTGACTCCTAACGTGGAACCTTGCATGACGTAGCTATAATTCGGGTTCCTCTTTTCCACATGCATCACTTTGCACTTGCTCACATTAAACGTCATCTGCCATTTAGACGCCCAATCTCCCAATCTCGTAAGGTCCTCTTGTAATTTTTCACAATCCTCTTGCGATTTAACGACTTTGAATAACTTTGTGTCATCAGCAAATTTAATTACCTCACTAGTTACTCCCATGTCTAGGTCATTTATAAATATGTTAAAAAGCAGCGGTCCCAGCACAGACCCCTGGGGAACCCCACTAACAACCCTTCTCCATTGAGAATAATGACCATTTAACCCTACTCTCTGTTTTCTATCTTTTAACCATGACTCTCTAATTTCCTCTGGAGTCTTTCATGAGGTACATAAGTACTACTACTACTACTACTATTTAACATTTCTAGAGCGCTACAAAGTGTACGCAGCGCTGTACAAACACAGAAGAAAGACAGTCCCTGCTCAAAGAGCTTACAATCTAATAGACAAAAAGTAAAGCATTTAAATTTAAAATATTTAAGCAGTCAAGCACAAGAGAACAGTCACAGAAGGACTGAAGATGTTGAAGGGTGGTCAGTGTGATTAGGTGTAACTCTGGTTGGAGTAGTGGGAGAAGGTGATAGAAGAATAGAAATGGGTGAGGTAAAGTAATGAGTGGGTTGATAGGGAGGTTATATAAGACATGTCACTCTAGGGGTGGGTGGGTAGAGGGGTAAGTCTAAAGCAGGAGAAGGTATTCTCTGCAGCCTATCTGTGAGATGGAAAATGCTCTCTGAAGCTGCTGCTATAAGTTGTTAGTTTTCTCTCCCTGAAAGAGATCCAAGCCACACCCACGAAGTTCAAACTGTCAGTGGGGAGGGTGAGGGGAGGAAATGGCAGTGCTTGATGAAAAAGAGAGCTCAGTTGATAGGAGATATACTATAGGATGTCATTCTGAGGCCAGGCTAAGTCTAAAGCAGGAGAAGGTATTCTCTGCAGCCTATCTGTGAGATGGAAAATGCTCTCTGAAGCTGCTGCTATAAGTTGTTAGTTTTCTCTCCCTGAAAGAGATCCAAGCCACACCCACTGTTGCAGGAATTGATGCATGAATTTATGATACTTCAGGAGTCAGACAGCACACCAGAATGAGAGAGAAATCTTCTTTATTTGCCAGCAAACAAAGTAGAACATCAGCATTAAGTCTCTTCTTCTCTTTCTCAGCTCTCTTTGTCTCTCTCTCAGCTCTCTGTGTCTTTCTCTCAGCTCTCTGTGTCTTTGTCTCAGCTCTCTGTGTCTTTGTCTCAGCTCTCTGTGTCTTTGTGGCTTCTGTCTCAGCTGCTTCTCTTCTTATGCTGTCTTCTCCTTCTTCTGTCTGTTCCTTCTGTCCTTCTCTTTCTTCTGAGCTCCTTCTGACGTAAACTGCTTCTTCTCCCACTTAAATACAGTTCTATCTAGCCTAGCCCCCTTACTCTCCAATTGGTTAAGGAATAGATTGATTACCTTGCCTCAACCAATCAGCTCTATACAAATATCAGTTACATAGGTTCCAGACATCCTAAACTGACCTGTGACCTGGGGCCCCTTACACCAGACATTTGGGCTCCAGTCTCTTACATGTTATTATGATTGATTTCTCATATTCCTAGTACTAACTGCTAACTAAACTCTGGTATTCATTAAAGGGGTCAAGGGCCAATCTTACTTAATAGCATACATATCAGGTTATTACTTTCAAGACCATTTCTACATTTTACCTATAATTAATCAAGGAGAAGAGAGCTGACTAGTCCTGACCTCTTTCACCTATCAGCTTATACATTGAACCAGCCAGAACTATGGCTAAGTCAAACCACATGTTGATCTCTTCACTGCAGCCCTACTCAGAACGTCAGACAGAGAGTTGAACAGACATTCTACACAGAATTATTAATTTACACAGAATACAGCATATTCTAAAGTAAGCATCCTTATAAAACATATTCTACATACTTATAATGGTCTATATATCTAAGCTATCTCCTTATAACAAAATCTACATATCAAGAACTTCTGAAATTATTTCATCTTTAAACTACAGTATGCCTAACAGTATACAGATGTTGAGCTAGCTTTCATTATTCACAAGGGACAGAGTTTCATTTCTCACTGACCTTTCTAACCTTTGGCTCGGCCAAGCCAGACATTGAAAATAATATGAACCATCTGGCATACCTTCACTTTAGTTGCAGAGTAAAAAATTAGAATTCAAACTTCAAGCTTTTAATATCATTTCTCAGAGTTAACACTTTCTTTGCCCATGGCTGCCTCACCACGAAGTTCAAACTGTCAGTGGGGAGGGTGAGGGGAGGAAATGGCAGTGCTTGATGAAAAAGAGAGCTCAGTTTGATAGGAGATATACTATAGGATGTCATTCTGAGGCCAGGCTAAGTCTAAAGCAGGAGAAGGTATTCTCTGCAGCCTATCTGTGAGATGGAAAATGCTCTCTGAAGCTGCTGCTATAAGTTGTTAGTTTTCTCTCCCTGAAAGAGATCCAAGCCACATAAGTACATAAGTAATGCCATACTGGGAAAAGACCAAGGGTCCATCGAGCCCAGCATCTTGTCCACGACAGCGGCCAACCCAGGCCAAGGGCACCTGGCAAGCTTCCCAAACGTACAAACATTCTATACATGTTATTCCTGGGATTTTGGATTTTTCCAAGTCCGTTTAGTAGCGGTTTATGGACTTGTCCTTTAGGAAACCGTCCAACCCCTTTTTAAACTCTGCTAAGCTAACCGCCTTCACCACATTTCCGGCAATGAATTCCAGAGTTTAATTACACGTTGGGTGAAGAAAAATTTTCTCCGATTTGTTTTAAATTTACTACACTGTAGTTTAATCGCATGCCCCCTAGTCGTAGTATTTTTGGAAAGCGTGAACAGACGCTTCACATCCACCTGTTCCACTCCACTCATTATTTTATATACCTCTATCATGTCTCCCCTCAGCCGTCTCTTCTCCAAGCTGAATAGCCCTAGCCTCCTTAGTCTTTCTTCATAGGGAAGTCGTCCCATCCCCGCCATCATTTTAGTCGCCCTTCGCTGCATCTTTTCCAATTCTACTATATCTTTCTTGAGATGCGGCGACCAGAATTGAACACAATACTCAAGGTGTGGTCGCACCATGGAGCGATACAAAGGCATTATAACATCCTCACACCTGTTTTCCATACCTTTCCTAATAATACCCAACATTCTATTCGCTTTCCTAGCCGCAGCAGCACACTGAGCAGAACGTTTCAGTGTGTTATCGACGACGACACCCAGATCCCTTTCTTGGTCCGTAACTCCTAACGTGGAACCTTGCATGACGTAGCTATAATTCGGGTTCTTTTTTCCCACATGCATCACCTTGCACTTGCTCACATTAAACGTCATCTGCCATTTAGCCGCCCAGTCTCCCAGTCTCGTAAGGTCCTCTTGTAATTTTTCACAATCCTGTCACGAGTTAACGACTTTGAATAACTTTGTGTCATCAGCAAATTTAATTACCTCGCTAGTTACTCCCATCTCTAAATCATTTATAAATATATTAAAAAGCAGCGGTCCTAGCACAGACCCCTGAGGAACCCCACTAACTACCCTTCTCCATTCTGAATACTGCCCATTTAACCCCACTCTCTGTTTCCTATCCTTTAACCAGTTTTTAATCCACAATAGGACATTTCCTCCTATCCCATGACCCTCCAATTTCCTCTGTAGCCTTTCATGAGGTACCTTGTCAAACGCCTTTTGAAAATCCAGACACACAATATCAACTGGCTCCCCTTTCTCCACGTTTGTTTACTCCTTCAAAGAATTGAAGTAAATTGGTCAGGCAAGATTTCCCCACACAAACACCGTGCTGACTCGGTCTCAGTAATCCATGTCCTCGGATGTGCTCTGTAATTTTGTTTTTAATAATAGCCTCTACCATTTTCCCCGGCACCGACGTCAGTCTCACCGGTCTATAATTTCCCGGATCTCCCCTGGAGCCTTTTTTAAAAATGGGCGTTACATTGGCCTTTGTACTTTGTCAAACGCCTTCTGAAAACCCAGATGCACAATATCAACCAGCTCACCTTTATCCACGTTTGTTCACCCCTTCAACAAAATGTAGTAGATTGGTGAGGCAATATTTCCCTTCACTAAATCCATGTTGACTTTGTCTATTAATCCATGCTTTTGAATATGCTCTGTAATTTTGTTCTTAATAATAGTCTCTACCATTTTGCCTGGCACCGACGTCAGACTCACCGGTCTATAATTTCCCAGATCTCCTCTGGAACCTTTTTTGAAAATCGGCGTTGCATTGGCCACCCTCCAGTCTTCCGGTACCACACTTGATTTTAAGGATAAATTACATATTTCTAATAACAGCTCTGCAAGCTCATTTTTCAGTTCTATCAGTACTCTGGGATGAATACCATCCGGTCCAGGAGATTTGCTACTCTTCAGTTTGTAGAACTGCCCCATTACATCCTCCAGGTTTACAGAGAATATTAAGTTTCTCCGACTCGTCAGCTTCGAATACCATTTCCGGCATCGGTATCACTCCCAAATCTTCCTCGGTGAAGACCGAAGCAAAGAATTCATTTAACCTCTCCGCTATGGCTTTGTCTTCCCTGATCGCCCCTTTTACTCCTCAGTCATCTAGCGGTCCAACTGATTCTTTTGCCGGCTTCCTGCTTTTAATATACCTAAAAAAAGTTTTACTATGTGTTTTTGCCTCCAATGCAATCTTTTTTTCGAAGTCCCTCTTAGCCTTCCTTATCAGCGCTTTGCATTTGACTTGACATTCCTTATGCTGTTTCTTATTATTTTCAGTCGGTTCCTTCTTCCATTTTCTGAAGGATTTTCTTTTAGCTCTAATAGCTTCCTTCACCTCACTTTTTAACCACGCCGGCTGTCGTTTGGTCTTCTGTCCTCCTTTTTTAATACGTGGAATATATTTGGCCTGGGCTTCCAGGATGGTGTTTTTGAACAGCATCGACACCTGATGTAAATTTTTGACCCTCGCAGTCGTTTCTCTAAGTTTTCTTTTCACCATTCTTCCATTTTATCATACTCTCCTTTTTTTAAAGTTAAATGCTAACATATTTGATTTCCTATGTATACTTACTTCAAAGCTAATATCAAATACGATCATATTATGATCACTGTTATCAAGCGGCCCCAGCACCATTACCTCCCGCACCAGATCATGCGCTTCACTAAGGACTAGGTCTAGAATTTTTCCTTCTCTCGTTGTCTCCTGTACCAGCTGCTCCATAAAGCTGTCCTTGATTTCATCACCGATGTTACATTTACCCAGTCACTATCGGGGTAATTTAAAATCACCCATTATTATTGTGTTGCCCAGTTTGTTTGCATCCCTAATTTCCTTTAGCATTTCTGCATCCGTCTGTTCATCCTGGCCAGGCGGACGGTAGTACATCATCCTATCCTTTTCCCCTTTACACATGGAATTTCAATCCACAGTGATTCCAAGAAGTGTTCTGTTTCCTACAGAATTTTCAATCTATTTGATTCAAGGCTCTCGTTAATATACAATGCTACCCCTCCACCAATTCGATCCACCCTATCACTATGATATAATTTGTACCCCGGTATGACAGTGTCCCACTGGTTATCTTTCTTCCACCAGGTCTCAGAGATGCCTTACCTATCTATATGCTACATCTTTGCTTTACCCTTCACTATCTACTACTAAGCATTTCTATAGCGCTACAAGGCATACGCAGCGCTGCACAAACATAGAAGAAAGACAGTCCCTGCTCAAAGAGCTTACAATCTAATAGACAAAAAAATAAAGTAAGCAAATCAAATCAATTATTGGGTACAGGAAGGAGGAGGGTAGGTGGAGGCAGGTGGTTACAAGTGGTTACGAGTCAAAAGCAATGCTAAAGAGGTGGGCTTTCAGTCTAGATTTAAAGGTGGCCAAGGAAGGGGCAAGACGTAGGGGCTCAGGAAGTTTATTCCAGGCATAGGGTGCAGCAAGACAGAAGGCGCGAAGTCTGGAGTTGGCAGTAGTGGAGAAGGGAACAGATAAGAAGGATTTATCCATGGAGCGGAGTGCACGGGAAGGGGTGTAGGGAAGGACGAGTGTGGAGAGATACTGGGGAGCAGCAGAGTGAGTACATTTATAGGTTAGTAGAAGAAGTTTGAACAGGATGCCAGTGAAGCGACTTGA
Source organism: Microcaecilia unicolor (assembly GCF_901765095.1). Lineage (NCBI taxonomy): Eukaryota > Metazoa > Chordata > Amphibia > Gymnophiona > Siphonopidae > Microcaecilia > Microcaecilia unicolor. The sequence goes on along the minus strand of NC_044034.1, from coordinate 194,630,679 downwards.
GGAGAGGGGTAGTATGAGTAAAGCGACCCTGGAGGAAGACGAGACGGGCAGCAGAGTTTTGAACCGATTGGAGAGGGGAGAGGTGACTAAGTGGGAGGCCAGCAAGAAGCAGACTGCAGTAGTCTAAACGAGAGGTGACAAGAGTGTGGATGAGGGTTTTGGTAGAGTGCTCGGAAAGAAAGGGGCGGATTTTACGGATGTTGTAAAGAAAGAAACGACAGGTCTTGGCGGTCTGCTGGATGTGAGCAGAGAAGGAGAGAGAAGAGTCAAAGATGACCCCAAGGTTTCGAGCCGAGGAGACAGGGAGAATGAGAGAGCCATCAACAGAAATAGAAAACGGGGGAAGTGGGGAGGTGGGTTTGGGGGGAAAAATGAGAAGTTCGGTTTTGGTCATGTTTAATTTCAGGTGGCGTTGAGACATCCAGATAGCAATGTCCGACAAGCACGCTGAAACTTTGGTTTGGATGCAAGGTGAGATATCAGGGGTAGAAAGGTAGATTTGGGAGTCATCAGCATAGAGATGGTAGGAAAAGCCATGGGATGAGATTAATGAACCAAGGGAAGAAGTGTAGATAGAAAAGAGGAGGGGACCAAGAACAGAACCCTGAGGTACGCCGACAGGCAGAGGGATAGAAGTAGAGAGGAGCCACCAGGTGAACACTAAAGGTGCGGAGGGAGAGGTAGGAAGAAAACCAGGAAAGGACAGAGCCCTGGAATCCAAGTGAGAACAGGATATCAAGGAGTATGCTGTGATCAACAGTGTCAAAAGCAGCGGAAAGATCAAGAAGAATGAGGATGGAATAGAGACCTCTGGATTTAGCCAGTAATAGGTCATTGGAGACTTTAGTAAGAGCAGTTTCGGTTGAGTGGAGAGGGCGAAAACCAGATTGTAGTGGGTCAAGAATAGCATGTGAGGAGAGAAAAATCAAGGCAGCGGCGGTGAACAGCACGCTCAAGTAATTTGGAAAGAAAAGGGAGGAGGGAGATGGGTCGGTAATTAGAGGGACAAGTAGGGTCAAGTGAAGGCTTCTTAAGGAGAGGTGTGACCACAGCATGTTTAAAGGCAGTAGGGACAGTTGCAGTGGAAAGTGAGAGGTTGAGAATGTGACAGATAAAAGGAATAAGAGCAGGTGAGATGGCATTAAGAAGGTGGGTGGGAATGGGATCAGAGGAACAGGTGGTACATTTTGAGGAAGAAAGGAGAAGTGTAGTTTCCTCTATAGTAACTTCAGGAAAGGAGGAAAAAGAATGAGGGGAAGGAGAGAGAGGGGAACGGACTAGTGGAGGGAGAGGTGGCGAGGTAGAGAATTCAAGGTTTATCTTTTGAACCTTGTTGTGAAAGAATTCAGCAAGGGTCTGAGAAGATAATGAAGGGGGAGTTGGGGGAGGGGGCACCTTGAGGAGAGAGTTCAATGTGGTGAAGAGAAGTCGAGGGTTAGAGCCAAGAGAGTTGGTCAGTTGGATATAATAATCCTGTTTGGCGCATAAAAGAGCAGATTGGAAGGAGGTCAGCATGAACTTAAAGTGTAGGAAATCAGCAAGGGCCCGAGATTTCCGCCAGAGGCGTTCGGCGGAGCGGGTACAGGAACGTAGGTAGCGGATATTAGAAGTCAGCCAAGGTTGGGGTTTTGTGCGCTTTATAGGGCGAGTCATCAAAGGTGCAAGAGTGTCTAAGGCAGAGGATAGAGTATTGTTGTAAGAAGAAACAGCCTCGTTGACAGACTTGGATGGTGCCACAGTAGAGAGGAGGTTTGAAACATGGGAGGATAGAGATGAAGGGTCAATATCGTGAAGATTCCTAGATAAATTAGATATAATAGGATGGGACTGGGAGGGAGGAGATTTAAGTGTGAAAGTTATAAGATGGTGATCAGAGAGGGGAAGATCAGAGGCAAGGAAACTAGAGGGTGAACAGTTGGAGGAGAAGATGAGATCAAGACAGTGACCATTTTGATGAGTGGGGGAGGTGGAGCATAGTTGGAGATTAAAGGAGGATGTTAAAGCGAGTAACTTGGAAATATAAGAGTTGGAAGGATCATTAGCAGGAATATTAAAGTCACCAAGGATGAGAGAGGGGGAGGAAGGATCATGGAAGAAGGCAAGCCAGGCATCAAAGTCACTGAAAAAGGATGAAAGGGACTTATCAGGGGGATGATAAATGACCGCTATTCGAAGAGGCAGAGGAGAGAAAAGGCGGATAGAGTGGACTTCAAAGGAGGAAAAACAGTAAGATTGAGGTGGAAGAAGGGGTTGAAATCTGGAGGAGGGAGAGAGAAGTAGTCCAACACCGCCCCCGCGACCAGTAGGGCGAGGAGTATGTGAAAAAAAGATAACCACCATGGCAGAGGGCTGCGACTGAAGCAGAGTCATCAGGGCAGAGTCAGGTTTCTGTTATGGCGAGCAGATGGAGGTGACGCGAGATAAAGAGGTCCTGGATATAGGGGAGTTTGTTACAGATAGAGCGGGCATGCCATAGGGCGCAAGAGAAGGGCAGAGAAGAGGAGGGGAGTAGAGGAATAGAGATGAGGTTAGAGAGGTCGCGGTGAGATCTGTAGAGTTGGGATAATAGTTGGTGAGGAGGGCCAGGATTGGGATTGATGTCACCGGCTGAGAGTAAGAGAAGGAGTAAAAGAGAGCGGAGGAGAGTAGGAGAGGTGTGGCCTCGCAGGCGTCGAAGGCAAGAGGTATTTAGGTGGAATGGGGAAGGCAAAATGGAGGGAAGAAAGAGACGGAGATTAAAAGCCAAGAGGGAGGAAGGGGGTAGGAGAGAAGGTGAGGTGATGAAGTCGATGGATGGGCAGTGAGTTCCTGTAGTGGAGAGAGGTAGGGGGTGAGGGAAAAGATTAGGAAGGGACAGGGCTAGGAAGAGAATGTGAATAGGGGCCATAAATGACTGAGGTACTGTAGCAACTGGGAAGAAGATTAGATGCAAAGAGAAAAATGCTCCGGCGCGCGGCACCCAGAGCGGAGGCCCTGGGTGGATCGGAGTGGACCTGGGTGTCACCCCGGAGAAGGCTGTAAGGATATGCAGATGAGCTGCAAGTCCTCCACAGCACCTGAAAGGCAGCTGGTGGTAGAGCTGGGAATCCATGTCTGTCCATGTCTGAGGATGGGATAACGGTTTTGCCTAAGCCTGGGAAAGATCCGGTAGTTTGTGGTGCCTAGAGACCATATCCCTTCTGAATGTGGATAGAAAGATTGTGGCTAAGGTACTGGCTAGAGTGCTACTGAAGTTGGTCCATATTGACCAATCGGGATTTATACCGAAGAGACAGGTAGGGGATAATATTAGGCGTACTCTTCATTTGATATGGGAGGCGCAAAGATCTCGGGATAGTACAATTCTGTTGGCCATAGATGCTGAAAAGGCTGGGGGGTTTTGCATGCAGTGATGAATCGAATGGGCTTGGGAGATCATTTTAGGGCTTGGCTGTCAGCGTTGTATACAGCACCGAAGGTGCACCTTAGCATTAATGGGGGCTATACGTCCTTCTTCCTAATAGGTAGAGGGACCAGGCAGGGATGTCCCTTGTCCCCACTTCTTTTTGCTATGTACATGGAACCTCTGGCAGTATTGATAAGGCAACACTCGGATATTAAGGGTATTAAGGTTGGGGGGATGGAACATTGAATTGCGTTGTTTGCAGATGTGTTGCTTTATGTGGTGGATCCGGAGAGGTCACGTCCGGTGGTCTTGGGGATTTTTGAGGAATTTGAATATGCTGGCCTAAGAGTTAATACGGATAAGAGTGAACTCATGGGGAAAAAAGAAGATTGAGAGCATTGTTCGCGTTTCGGTGGGCCAAACACCATATTCGATACCTGGGGATTCAGATTCCTAGGGACTTCGATAGGGTGTATAGTCTTAATTATGGGAAGATAATAGATCAAATTTGGGGGGAGTTGTCCCGATGGAAGGGATTGTGGCTATCGTGGTGGGGGCGTATGGCTGTGGTGAAAATGAATGTGTTGCCTAGATTATTGTTTTTGTTTCAGGTATTACCAGTAGCGATCCGGAAACAGATATTGAAGCAATTGCAGGGTCTGGTGGGACAGTTTATATGAGGGGAGGAGGAGTAGGCATCCCCGTTTGTCGAGGCGAGTGTTATGGGGTGATCCTGAGAGGGGGGGTAGAGTGGTACCCAATTTTGAATGGTACTACATTGCTGCTCAATTGAGGATGATTGTAGACTGGGAGAGGAGGATAACTAAGCCTGCCAGTCAGTTGGAGTAGTCACGTAGCCCGCACAGGCCACTGAGCTCTTATTTGTGGACTTCTGAAGGAATGGGAGGGATATTGGCAGGGATACAGAACCCATATGTGAGGCATCTGATGGAAGTGTGGGGAGGTGTGAAGAGGAAATGGGGGCAGTCGGAAGGAGCGTCGACACTGGCGCCTTTGCGGTGGGAGCCAAGATTTGGGGCAGGGAGAGCAAATGCTAGTTTTGTGCGGTGGGGGCAAGCGGGCATTGTGAATTTCCATGCAGTATTACGGGGGGAGGGTGAAGAGCTTCGATACGTTGTGTTCTATGTTTAGTTTATCAGGGGGTGACAAGTTTTCCTATATACAGATTCAACATTTTGTGGGGGCACTGGGTTGGGGGGGGGGGGGGGGAATCCACAGGAGAGGGAGAGTTTGGAAAATCTGTGGCTTTTGTTGAAGAAGGTTCCCAGACCAATATCAGTGATATATAAATTTTTGAGGGGATTTGATGCAAGGCCATTTGGTTTTCAGGGGGCTTGGGAGGAGGATTTAAGTTACCGCTTTTCGGATAAGGAGTGGGAAGTTATTTGTGGGGAGGTGCGGAAAGCTTCAGTATGTGTTTTGGGGCAGGAAAATGCATATAAAGTTTTATCTCGTTGGTATTATACGCCGGAGAGATTGAGGATCTACCCTGGTGCATCGGATCTGTGTTGGAGGTGTGGTTTACAAAGAGGTTCCTTTTTGCATATATGGTGGACATGCCCCGGGGTGGTACCTTTTTGGCAAGGGGTTAAGAAGGCCTTAGTAAAGTTAATTGGATCATCATTGGTGTGCAGCCCTATGGTGTGCCTTCTGGGCTTACACAATGAGAGGGAATCTTGGGACGAGAGAGAGAAAATGGCTGCGCTGGGGGTTGGCAGCAGCAAAGTGCCTCATAGCACAGTATTGGAAGAGGGTTGATCCCCCGACACTGAGTGATTGGAAATGTAAATTGGGTCAGTTAATGCAAATGGAGAGATTAACAGCCTACCGCAGGGAGGGGGAAAGGAGACATGAGGGAAGATGGGCTCGCTTACAACAGCAATTGACAAGTATTTAAGTTAATGAAGTTGTATAGGATGGGGGTTGGGGGGAGGGGGAGAGAGAGTACCAAAGAATCATGGGGTGATTTCATGCTGAGTAGGGGTGAGGGGTGGTTAGAGTGAATGGGTGGGGGATGATGTATTTTAGGGGTATACGGTTGAGTTGGGTGGTGGTTGGTGTCTGTTATGATTTTGTTATTTCTTGCTGTGGGTGCAGTGGGGAGTTGGTTTCAGAAGTAATAGTGTAATAGTTTAGTACACATGTGCCCCTGTGTGGGTAAATGCGAGCGAGGTGTGCTCTTGTTACGGAGTTATGCAAAATAAAAATATTTTAAAGTGAAAAAAAAAAACCCTTCCTAAGAATAAGCTATTCTCACAAACTAGTGAGAATAATTGTGTGTGGATCATTTGGTGGGGTAATTTTCAAAGACAAATGCACATGGACTTCCCTTTGAGAATTTGTGTAAATTACAATGGTAGTGACCCTCAAATCTATATGAATTGTTACAAAATTACTCCCTAGGTTTCTTAATCAGCCTATTACTTCGCAATCTGTTTCACCATTTTAATTCTGTTAACCCTATTACCCCTTCAGGGTTAAGTGCAAAGGCTGCAAGAGCCCCCATGCTCTGAACTATGCAGACTTCCACATTCAACTTGGAAAGGGACATACAAGGGTCACTTTGAAGTTCTGCTTTCAACTATGGAGAAACCTGGGAGCTCCCTCTCCTTTTCATCAGAGAACAAGGTCACCAATATGTATAAAATAAAGCACTTTCCTAAAAGACAGAGAAGTTCACATATACCAGGTCTACCTAGCAGGCTGAAGACACAGTAAGAACTGATTATGGGAAACGGAAAGCCAGAAGTTTAAGAAAAAGCCACGCTGTCGTCAGCTAAATATGAGAAAGGGGGAAAGGGCTGGCTCAACCACTGGGCAAGACTAGGTCATCACTAGCAGCTTCTGGGAGACAGCAGAGTAGTTGCAGTTAAAGCAAAACAATAAATCCCAACAGCCTCACAAACACAAAGAACCATCAATGCATACTTTTAACTGCAGGATGGGAGGGAAATTTTCAAATAGCCCATTTATCCATTTGACCTTTGAAGTCAGAAGATGAATATTTTAACACCCAACAGAAAAGACTTAACAAGGATCTGGGGTTCCTAGCCCATTATAAACCATAAAGCTGTATTTCTCTGTTGATCACC